>NW_028296513.1:140000-301998 GCF_964197995.2 Scardinius erythrophthalmus | reverse complement strand
GACAAAAACGCGTAAGCGCGTTGTCTACTGCCAGCATTTTGAGGCAGTTTATGTGCAGAAGCTTCTCCCGTTCTGACCACTGGCCGAAGAACGGTCTGCCCTCGAGCAGCGCTCCCCATCCCGAGGTGGATGCGTCCGTAGACACCACACTCACCCTCGAGGAAGTCCCCAGGCTTACACCTGATTGGTACCAGTCGTCCGCTTTCCAAGGTTTCAGAGCTGTGACGCACTTCTGATTGACCTTGAGACGAAGCAGACCGGATGTCCACGCTCGGCGTGGGACTCGCGCTTTCAGCCAGAACTGCAGTGGGCGCATGCGGAGCAGGCCCAGCTGGAGCACTGATGATGCTGAGGCCATGAGACCCAGCATCTTCTGAAATTTCTTGAGCGGGACAGATGCGCCGCAGCGGAAAGAGTCCGCTGCACGCTGAATGTCTACCGCGCGCTGTGGTGATAGTCGTGCTATCATGGACAGCGAGTCCAACTCTGTGCCCAGGAAAGATATCGTCTGACTGGGGGACAGAGAGCTCTTCGCCCAATTGACTCTGAGACCCAAATTCTCGAGGTGATTGAGTAAAATGGTCGTGTGCTCTATGAGCTCTGAGCGAGATTGAGCTAGAATCAGCCAATCGTCCAAATAGTTCAGTACTCGCACGCCCCTCATTCTGAGGGGTGCGAGCGCCGCATCCATGCACTTCGTAAATGTACGGGGTGCCAGGGATAAACCGAACGGCAGGACTGTGTACTGATATGCCTGGCCCTCGAAGGCGAATCTCAAAAATCGCCTGTGACGTGGCGCTATCTGTATTTGAAAATACGTGGATTTTTATACGGATTTTAATACTGATTTTTCTGGTCGTGAGCATCCTGAACTGTCGCTTCACAAGCACTCTGTTCAGTTGCCTTAGATCTACTATGGGTCCGAGACCCCCGTCTTTTTTCGGTACCAGGAAGTATCTGCTGTATAGCCCTCCTTCGCTCTGAACTTGAGAGAACGGCTCTATGGCCCATTTGCTCAATAGTTTCACAACTTCAGCTGGAAGTAAATGTGCTACTTCCGTTTTTACTGTGGTCTTGACGCGCGCCGTATAGCGGCGAGGCCGTCGGCGAAACTGCAGCGAATAGCCTCTTTTTATAATGTCTAGCACCCACTTCGAAACCCCAGGCCTTGCCCATGCATCTGCATGAATAGCTAGGGGTTGAATACGAAGCGCGCTCCAATCGCTCAGCGATGGAGAGGCTTCGGTGTGCTGTAACACAAGCGTCGCGCTCATGACATTTGAGGCAGGGGGCGCGCTGACAACAGCGGGCAGATTGCCCGCGCTCGACTCCTCTGCGGCGATCAACCGAGAGGGGGAGGGCTGGGCAAGTCCCGTAGGAACTGTCATGTCTGTGTGTGGATGTGGGCGCGGGATAGCGGGTACATTTACCACACCGAAAGCATTGTTCGCTTGAGTGAAGCGAATGCACGTTGGTTTCGTTTTTACAGAAACCTTGAGACATGCATAACGTATTGTTTGTGGGCACTGGGTAGTGGGCACATTTACCACGTTTAATGCGCAATCGATCTGAGTCAATTTTATGTGCTCGAGCCCTGTGTGACGGGCTGTGCTTGTGTGTAGAGATGGGCACTGGGCAGTGGGCATTCTTTCTACACATAAAACACCATCTGCCGTGGCCGGGACACCAGAAAATACACTCTCTTGGGGATTTATCTGGGTAGCCGTAAAAACGGCATTTGTGTGCAGGCAAGCGGGCGATAGAACCGGCTTGTTGGCTGCAGAAAACACTGGACCAGTCACATTTGCTGGAACTGGACGAGCGAAGAGCTTTGGTGGAAGTCCGGCCGCGGCGGGACTCGAACACCTTCGTTTTCCTAGGCGTGCTAGGACGACTTCGGGGCCTCGGGCTTTACCACAATCCTAGGCCGCGGGCCACGCAGGGCGGGGCGGCGGCCGGATGAGCGAGAGCGCGGTCTCGCGCTTCGGGCCTGACAGCACTGCGAAGTGGCGGCAGTGGGCGGTGGCTGGGGCTGTGAGCTCTGGGCAGACGGCTTCGCACGGCCTGCTGCAGAGCTGGAGCGCTTCGGGAGGAAGTGCTTCATGGCCTGTGACGCTTTCTGTACCTCGGCGAATCTCTCCGCAAAATCCTTCACGGAGGATCCGAAGAGGCCAGCGGGAGAAAGCGGAGCGTCGTGGAACGCGGTGCGCTCGGACTCAGCCATCTCTGAGAGCATTAGCCACAGGTGCCTCTCGGTTACAGTGAGAGAGGCCATACTCTGTCCAATGGCCTGTGCTGCAGACCTGTGCTCGCACGGAGAGCGAGGTCCATGGCGCTTAAGTCCGGCACGCAGATCGCGTCAGGTCCTTTCTCATCCAGCTTTCGGAGGAGATCGGCCTGGAAGATCTGCAACGTGGCCATGGTGTGCAGCGCTGACGCAGCTTGCCCGGCGGCGGAGAAAGCGCGGCGGAGCAGGCTTGACGTCGTGCGGCAAGCTTTTGAGGGTAGGGCCAGCTTAGCGCGCCGTCCAGCGGAGGGCGGGCATAAGTGGGCCGCTATCGCCTCTTCGACCGGCGGCAGCGAATGGTATCCCCTGTTCTTGGCATCGTCAACCGCAGAGAATGCCAAAGAAACAGATGGACGCACTCTAGCTGAATAGGGGGCGTTCCAGGACTTAGCGACTTCTTCATGTAGCTCAGGAAGAAAGGGCGCTGGTTTGGACACAGGCGAAGCGCGCTCCCCAGGCAGAAAAAAGCCATCCAGCCGGTTGTGAGCGGGCTGCTCGGGCGAAGACCACTCGAGGCCGAGGCTCTCCGCGGCCTGTGCGAGTACTCGCATGAGCTCCGTCTCGATGGACACTCTCTTGCCTGATGATGTGCGGGTAGGGGGTGCGAGATCCTCAGAGCTCGCCCAATCCTCACTGCCTGACGCCAGGATAGAGCAGGAATCATCCTCTCCCGGCAGGGTTTCCTCGTCAGCGATGTCAACGGAAGCGGCGGCAGACAGCGGCCGCTGTCCGTCAGGAAGAGAAGCTGACGAAGCCGGTGAAGCAGGCGGGCGAAACGGCGAGCTTTGGCGGCTGGGAGAAGGTTCCGGGACCCGCTGGGCACGGCGCTTTTTACGGCGCGACACCGCGGCGGGCGGGGGAGCAGTCTAGGCGAAAAATGCCAGGCGAGTCCTCAGAGTCGCCATGGGCAATAGCTCGCAGTGAGGGCAGCCGCCATCAGCGAGCGCGAGAGCTGCATGTTCCTCACCCAGGCAGGAAACGCAGATCACGTGGCGGTCCCCGTCGCTGAGTGTGGCTCTGCATGAGCCGCAGGAAGGCATCTTAAAAAAGACGCTACTCTTTTAGGATGTGTGTCGCTGCGGCGACACACACACACACACAATACAGAGAGTAAAAGGATATGAGCGCCGGATAGCGTAGCAGGAAGGCAAGGAAGGCGGCGCGGCCAGCGACTTCAGTGACTCTTTCAGACGGCGCGGCTTCTCTCCGGCTCCAGCGATGCGTGTGCTTTGCTTGAAGGATGAAAAATCAGATAATAGCTGCCTGCGAGCGGTATTTATAGGCCTAGACCACGCCGTTTCGGCGGGATGTGACGCAGCGGGCGCGAAGCACCCTCATTGGGTCTGACGTCACGCCAGGCCTCGCTCGAAAGGCTGCCTCAGTTGCCGCAGAGCAGCCAATAGGCGCGCGAGCTGCCTCGCCTATGTCTGTATGCTGCCGCAACGCGTTTTGCATTATTGAAAAATTAAGGATAATTTTTGGCTTCAATAGCTTGCGGAAAAAGGATTTTCCCCTAGCGTAAGATATCTTACGCAGTACAAGAGACCTCTCGTAAGAGAACAGGGAGAGAACAGAGAACTGACTAACACAACAGAGCTGAACCAAATGAACTAATGAAGACAGTGAACATGGAAACAAGGAGTGGCTAGAAACTGCACACAATGAACATTTATATTAGTTGAAAAACTAATAATGAATCAAAATGATTCAATAATAATTTATTATAATAATTATTAGTATGTATTATTAGTATATATGTAATGTATGTATTATTAGTATTAAAATAATTCAGACAAAATGAATCCCTGCCGCCATTTTGAAGTGCGTTTGTGAAGTGGACGAGGGAAGTTTATATGGACAGACCCTCCTTCCCTCGATTCTGACCGAGGGAGCGAGTCTACTTCATATGTACACTTCAGGCACCTATATGTCCCACAATGCAGTACGACTGTGACGTCACCACATACCTCATCTAATCACCACCACAACAAACAACTCTATGATATATTAATTATATATTTTTTTATTTAAAACAACCCAAACACACTATATACATTTGGATGCTGCATTAAACAAATTCTTAAAGGGAAAAAAAATGTAAATAACTAGATGTACCGCAGGGCGGTACAAAATATGACCGCCGCTCAGGCCTGCACTGGCTTTCCACAAAAATAAATGTGGAGCAATTTGGCTGTATTGCGTGTTTATGTATATACCTAAAAAAAAGTAGTAGTATGTGCATGTCTGTGTGTGTGTTTGTGTATGTGTGTCTGTGTGTGTGTCTGTGCGTGTATGTGTGCGTGCGTACATGTGTGTGCGCGTGTGTGTTTGTGTGTGTGTGTCTGTGCATGTGGATTTGTATGTGTGTGTATGGGTGTGTGTCTGTGCGTGTGGATGTCAGTGTGTGTGACAGTATCATCCTAAACCAGCAACCCTTCGCTCAACACCACCATCTACAGGCCGATGAGTGTACAGTCACTAAATGTGCACATAAATGAATTTATTTTATACCCCCCCATAGATGAAATTCTACGAAACTTAGCATACCCCCAGAGGATGTCAAGTTAATCATACACATGAAATATGGTGCAGTTCTGAACATCTCAACTGAAGATAGGGGCGATTAAAGTAGAATAATATTGCATTTTCATTTTTTATGGGAGGGGCGTAAATCACAAATGAGTGATTATGGGCTAGGTTGGTGTGGGCCCTTAAGACCAACATACCATAAAAATTTCTTCATCCTCGGTGCCACGGTTCAGGTAGTTATGTAGGAAAAACTGCATTTTTGGGGTTTGGGGGGGCCCAGCTCGGGGGGGGGAGTGGCCCCCGGAGACCAAACGAAATTTTTCCGTAAAAGTCTAGTGGGGCTACATGCCCACAAAATTTCATGTTCCCCGGTGTTTCGGTGTCCCTGGTATCGTTGACGAAAAATTCAGTAGATGACGAAAAAAAAAAAAAAAAAAAACCTTTGACAATCGATTATGGGCTAGATTGATGTGGGCCCTTAAGACCAACATAGCATAAAAAATTCGTCATCCTTGGTGCCACGGTTCAGGTAGTTATGTAGGAAAAACTGCATTTTTGGGGTTTGGGGGGACCCAGCTCGGGGGGGGGAGTGGCCCCCGGGGACCAAACGAAATTTTTCCGTAAAAGTCTAGTGGGGTTACATGCCCACAAAATTTCATGTTCCCCGGTGCTTCGGTGTCCCTGGTATCGTTGACGAAAAATTCAGTAGATGACGAAAAAAAAAAAAAAAAAAAACTTTGACAATCGATTATGGGCTAGGTTGATGTGGGCCCTTAAGACCAACATACCATAAAAAATTGGTCATCCTCGGTGCCACGGTTCAGGTAGTTATGTAGGAAAAACTGCATTTTGGGGGTTTGGGGGGCCCCAGCTCGGGGGGGGGGAGTGGCCCCCGGGGACCAAACGAAATTTTTCCGTAAAAGTCTAGTGGGGCTACATGCCCACCAAATTTCATGTTCCCTGGTGCTTCGGTGTCCCTGGTATCTTTGACGGAAAATTCAGTAGGTGACGAAAAAAAAAAAAAAAAAAAACTTTGACAATCCCCATATGACCGCTTTCGCTAGCTACGCTAGCGGCGGTCATAATAAACAAACTCCATAGCTGATTCCAAGTGATCAAGGGCTTAGGCCGTTCCAATTCAGCCCACCGCAGTTTCCGCCAGTAGTGGGCACTCGTGGAACGTAAGCAATGACGTACATCCGAGTGAACGAGACGGAGGGAAGTTAGCGAGTGAAGGGCATGACAATTTTGGACTGGAACGCAGCCCAGTCCATTTTTAGACACACACTATTGCGAAGCACTTCCCCTCGGGTGCGTTCTACTTTGTGAAGTGGACGAGGGAAGTTTATATGGACAGACCCTCGCTCCCTCGATTTTGACAGAGGGAGCGAGCCTACTTCATTCAGGCAGCTCCATATACCACAATGCAATACGATTGTGACATCAACACATATTGCGATTAATTCACCCTTCTTATACTGTCTATGAATTTACCCCACCACAAACAACTCTATGATTTTTTATAAAATATATATATAAACAACTCAACTCCTAACCCACACCTATATGCATTAGACATGCTGCATTAGACAATTTCGTAAGGGAAAAAAATCAATAATAAATCAACCCCATAGTGGATTTCAAGTGATCAAGGTTTTCAAGCAGTGACGCACATCCGAGTGAACGAGATGGAGGGAAGTTAGCAAGTGAAGGGCATGACAATTTTGGACTGGAATGCAGCCCAGGGCCGACGCTGCCTATCCATGTTATAGATTAAATACGAAAGTAAAACGGCCAGTAGGTGGTGGCAAGTTACTGTCTTTTCAAGTGATTCATTCGTTCAAACTTATCATTCAAATCAGGAATTATTTTATGAAACACTGTGTTTTGCTCGGAGAGAATCTAAACTGTTTTCGTCAAAATATTGTTTAAAACTCACTCAAAATTAACTTGTTATATTGATTTATACAACAGCTCAATAAACATTTGCAATCGCTCTAATGATACGGGGGGGAAACTATTGCTCGTGTGATATTGCTTAACTGTATAATTTTATAATCTCAGTGCTAAAAATGTGATAATTTATAAAAACCAACACCCTTGTTAATGACATACTGTATGGAAGACAAAAGCTACAAATATGTTTAAAGGGAAAACAATACATGACAAAATATGCAGACAGTTTACATTTAGCAATATACAATGATCTAAACAATTGCGATGGATGGCATATCTTTAACCCCTTACTCAACACCCCCAATTTTGGCAAGTGCTGCATACATGACATACCCAAATAAAAAGGTTGCTGCTCATAAGTCATTCTGAATAGACACATAACCAACATACATTTAGAAAGCCAACCCTTGAGAGTTTACAGTTCAAGACTCAAAATTAACCAGACTGTTATTAATATTGAGATATATAAGCTCAAACATAAAAACAAAAACAACAAATATTAAGAATATATTTATTAAATGTATAAAAATATTATGTGAATTTAGGATAGCAACTTATAACCACAACTAAAGTGTAGCCACAACTGTGGCCATGCTTCATTTCAAATCTGAGAATGATATCTCCAAAATTATGCATTTTATGAAGCCTATTGTGAGACCATGTCAGGGGAGGATTTGGAGAAGTTTTACAGAAGGCAAACAAGTTTCTCATCAAATAGTTTATTGCCCTCTAAACACCCATTTACAGTCTCTGACTAATGTCTGGCGATGAAAACTGGACCCATTCATGTTCTTTTCATTTAAATTGACCAACCTTTCACACCTCTGCCAGTATGCGACTTAATCTTCATTATTCTTTTATCCTTATTCTTTTGTTTGAATTCAGCCATTATAGGCTTTCTTCTAGCATAAGGCTTGGTCATTTACACCTAATGTAACCCCCTATAGACGAATAATCCACCCATTAACTTAAGTCTTGTTAGAAAACAAACAACAAAAAACTATTATTGGAACTTTAAATGCGAATTATTTTAAAAATATATATATTATGGAATAGAAAGCTCCTGCAGCAGGTGCATTAGCACAACAGTTAGCCTCAAGCTACATGACACAATTTAATTTATTAATATTACACTTAAAGCTCACTTTTAAACACCATCGAGTATTTGTATCCTATTCCGGTCGCGGTTTAGAATGGTTTCAAGTCCAAAAAAGATTTTGAAATATATGAAGCTATGGGCTATGCTTATCCGGCTTACCTTTATTTTTTATTCATATAAAAATACCCCAAATCGCACGAAAATAACACACAAAACACATATACTTAAATCGTGCATTTATTAGAACTTGTTTCGGTGAAGAAATGTCACTTTCGCTTTGTTTATCACGGATGTCCAGAATGAGGAAGTGCACACAGGACGCGTCATGCAGAAGAGGTCACGTTGAACCACGTGAGATGATTGACAGCTGTACAGCGAATGTTATAGCTTTGAGGTCAAAAGTCACGCAAATCAGGAAGAGGAGATACACATCTAGCTACGTTAGCTGTTTGAGCTCTTCAGATCGCATAATTCAGGGGAAAATGAATAGAATTGGTATTCTGTATGACGAAAATATTTTACTAACATGTGATTATTAATCATTATTTCTCCAAATATGCGCACCATTGTAATAATTGCCCTGGCGGATTCTGTATATTATATGTATTTGAGCACAAATAAACTGGAGAAGACGAGAATGAATGTTGTGCGAGTGATAATTTCTATTCAAAATAACGAACGTTACAGATTAATTATTTTGCACTCCTGGCATAAATTAAGAAATTAATGTCAACCAGTTTAATCATAAACAGTGGTCAAATATCGAAGCTGGAGTCTTAAACCTTCCGATGCTGATTTTGTCCAGATCAAGTAAGAGTGTGCTGTTTTGACGAGTAATTCATTTTGAACAACAATAATCCGGGATCACCAGTGATCCCTGCCGAGCAATTGGAACTGTAATTCAAGAGCAAATATATTAGTGAGGTACAGTAGTAGGCTATATATGATATATTCTCTTGTGCAAAAGACAGGAATTGAAGAGGCAACAAGCAAGCATATATTATTATTATTATTGTATGAATACTGAAAAAATCTAATAGTAATATAACAGGTATAGACGATGTACACATAAGAGTGACGTTGTTAGGCCGGTGCATAGGCCATATTGGCAGCTGCGTTTCGCTGTTGCTGGCAAGTTGCAGGCACATAGACATACAGTATAACGGTGTCCTGCCACGGAAAGATTTTATCCCAGCTGGCCAGCTCTGAAATTGCCAGCTGACGGTTATCTTCACCTGTACGAGTGAGCATCAGTAGCCATGAGTCGCAATGGAGTGGTGCGACTCTCAGGTGCGGAGGAGAGACCTGACACTCATTACTGTGGATGCTCAAAAGAAGTTGGAAGCCATAGGGAGAGGTGGGTGCCAGTTTTATTTTTGTAAAATCATTTTTTCCTGTTTTTTCTTAGTTAGGGAGTTAGTGTTGCATGCAAAACCTGACCTTTTGACTTGTGCATTTGAAGAATAACTCCTACATTGTGCTCTACTTCATTGCATTGCATAAAACAGTGGTTCTCAGTTTTGCTCGTGCCCCCTTTAAAAATAAATAAAAATCTGGTGTCACACAAAATAATTTCACTAAAAATTATAAAAATGGAAAGAGCTGCAATCATTTTATTGACTGGTCTAAGGTCTCAAAGCTAAGAGATGTTATTATTATTGCTACTATTGCTATTGATAAAATTATTATTACAATTACTACTATGATGGTTTCAAATTGTCTTGAGTTTATATCTATATATTTTTCTCTCCACAACATCACCAGAAGAATGTAAGTAATAATGATTGTTATTATATTAATCGATTGCTTAAACTTATCACTGTACCTGCATACACTATACATCTATATATTTTGGTGATCTTTTTTTTCCATGTATGTGTATGTATATAGTCATAGGTCTCTTACTTTTTATAAGCTGCTATGTCTTGTAGTTTTTTTTTTTCTTCACAGTAATGAATCATAATAGAAAGATTTTAATAGATCAGAACTTAATTAAAATGAACAAAAAAATTAAATATTTCAGTGACGCCAATATATAACCCAATATATAACAGCTTTTGACATCGCCTCATGAGCTCAGCTTCTTTTATGTCTTCTCACCAGAACACGTATAGCAGCGGAACGGGGCGTTAACAATAGCAGGTTATGATTCAGTCCGCTGAACTGGTGCTTTTCTATAGCGAGCAACTTCTATATGGGGCTTGTTCAGATGGTGACAAGTCAACGTCTGAAGAAGAATGATTCAGTGTAATAATAGCTGTATTTGTGATGTTTGAGTTGGGGGATGTGCGGTGGCTGAAAGGGGCATTTGCAAAATTTACAAACATGAGGACAAAAAAATCCTAGATTTAAGCGTTTTGCTCCTATAGTGTGTGGTGTGCCATGATGTGACAAAGACAGCATACCACACACGAACATATTTTCAACCAGAGTCTCGACTGTGAACACCGGAAATCCCGCGAGACTTCAGAATAAGCATGGTGGATGATATGCAGGAAATTGAAAGTGTTTGGAATGATTTTCACAGAAAATTCACGTGAAAAAAAAAACATTGTACCCACAATTATATATAACCTTTTATACAGAAATATATTAATTCTTTATTGTATTTATTGGATCTATTGTCTCTTTAGAAAAAGTTATTTAATCTCTCTATAGAACCTCACTGAACCCTTAACACTCAGCTAGGATTGTCGGAAGGGGGGAAATCGGCCCAAAATCAGCCCGATTATCTTTTGGTGTGTACCCAGCATAAGGTTGCAGTATTGGTCTCTGTATTGGACATGAAAAAGTGGTATTGAGCCATGCCCATTATCATGCTGCAGACTCAAATAGGCAATATGCCAAAAGAGCAACAAAAACTTGCGATTGCCATTTATTTCAGTCTTGAAAAACTTAATTTTACAGAAAAGACAATGAAATGAAATACTGTTACACACATCACCTATTTACTAAAATAAACTTGTGATAAAAAAGTGATGGTAGAAATATAAAATGTAAAATAATGTGAAATTAAAAATATACAAATTCTCTAAGATTAAGAGACTAAAATCAAAGAATGATGTTTTTAATAAATCATGTTTTAGATAATGTCCAGTTAAGCAAGCTAAATAACTCAAATGAAAAGATTATTTTCATAGTGTATGTTGCAATATTTTTTTGGGAAAATGCTAAATAAAGCTAAGGCTTACAATTAGAAAAGGAAAACAAAACATACATAGCAACTAAATATCTATTTAAAGTCTTACAAAATATTATATATATTGTCAAATGATTTTAAAATGGATGAATTAATTTTTTCCCCAAATAGAACCTGAAGATATTTTCATTGAAATACCAGAACACGCCCTCTTTGCAAAATATATGATTTGCAGGAATTAAGCCCACATTAAAAATTGTGACATAGTACAATTATCACAATACTTGTAATAGGCTATTTTTTTCCAAATATAAAAAGGAATTTTATAGTAAAAGTCAGCTGCATTCATTTGCCTCTACTAAAGTCATATTGTTTATTTGAAAGGTTCTAGATTGCCAGTTAAGGCAGAGTCCATGAGGTCATCATCATCTGTATGCATAAACACAGGACTTGGACGTGAGGACCGCTCAGAGCTAAGCAACAACATTGAAGTTTCTGAAGATATAGGGGATCTGGACCAGCCATCTGTCTTCGCTGTGTGAGAGGAGGGCCCACAAGACATCGTTGACTTCTTCTTTTCTTTTTCTCGATCTCTGTCCCTATCCCGCTCTTTCTGCTTCTTCTTCTCTTTTTTATGTTTCTTGTGTTTTTCACTCTGGTTAATGGATATGGAACTCATGTAGTCTTGAATGGGTTGGTGTGGTCTCATAGTTTGGTCATCATCAGAGCTAGGACTGTTCTGATGAGACTTTTCAGCAAATGAACTGCTACCAGACTCGCTCTCACTGTCTGGATTTATAGGCGTGTACCCAGGGGAACGGCTGTGGCTAGGGGAGCTGCGGTCATGTTTTGGTGTAGAGCCACTAAAAAGGGGTGATGCTTTGTGGCTTGAGTGCTGGGAACGCATGGCACCATCTCCAGAAATTTCTCCAGGTTTCTGAAGAGTTACTTTAGATTTAATGCTTGGAGAGCCCCCTTCTGGCTTGCTAATAATAATCTTTGCCACACCAGTGCCAGTCACTGCACTGCTTTTGGAATCAACCATCTTCTTGTCACAAGAATTGCTCCCTGATCCAGACACCTTGGATTTGCCATCTTTGTCTATCTTGTCACGCTTGCTCAAAAACTCACCTCCCTGGGAGGAAATACCATGCTTGGAGGATGTAGGACCAGCATTTTGTGGCACTACCCCACCTGCAGTGCCACCACAGCCTTCACTCTCCTCCCCACCAATACCCCCACTACCCACACTCTTCAGTTTGTCAATGACTGCGGTTAGAGAAGGCTTTTTGTTTCGGCTTGGGGACTTTCCCTTTGCATTAGGGTTGTTTCCACTCCCACCACCACTGCAACTCCCACCACTGTTCCCATATTGTGACTGACCACTTGAAGAAAAGGGCATGGGGCCAGATGATGAGGAGGAACTTACAGAGGAAGTAGAAGATGTGGAAGTGTTTGTGGATGAACTACTGCCTAACAGTTTTTGGGTACCCATTCCACAACCTGAAGAGGACTTGGACCCTCCTGATCCTCCACTGCCCGAGCCAATAGGGGATTTAGCCTTAGATGAGGGTGGGGTTCCAGGCACCTGGCCTTGAAGTTTCATTGGAGAGGACAGCTTGTCAGAACTTCCAGAACGAGAGTGTGAGGGTGATATGTTGGGCTTCATGTTAGGGTTCATGAGTGAGCCAGGAGGCTTACCACCTTGAGGCTTATTTTTGTTTCCACTTCCTGTTCCACTGCCGCCACCACTGAATGACCCTGACAAACCGTGCTTTGTTATGGGAGAGGAGGATTGCTTGCCTGCGCCCATTCCCATGGAAGATCCTTTGGATTGAGAAGGCATACTACTCCCTACAATGCTTGATGGTTTGGGAATATTGCCTTGTCCAACAGAGCCCTCAAGTTTACTACTTTTAATCTTCCCTGAAGAAGAGGAAGAGTAGGAATGGTGACTTTTGCTATTGCTTGTGCCACTTGTACTACCAGTGCTTCCGCTTGTTGAGCTACTTGATGTGTAGCCTCCATGAGATGATGTTTTTCCTCCAGTTAAAGTCCTGGGAATTTGTATAGTGATTTTGGGGATTGGTGGAGTAGCACCTCCTGGTGGGGTTTGAGACCTGCCTGAGCTCCCTGGGGATTTTGATCCACCTGCACTTACTAATCCTCCGGAAGTGGCACTCCCACAAGGAGGAGTGTAAGGTCGACTCCCTGAGCTGTGTGAAGGTGACTTGCCATCTGGATCCAGCTTCTTGCGTTTTGATGATTTGTCTTTTGATTTGCCCTCACTTGAAGGAGTGCGACTGCGTTTTACCGGCTTCATTTCAGAAGAGCATACACTCCCCATTCCTGTTCCAGAATTTCCTGGTCCATGATCTTCCTTTGCCCTTATCTGCTGCTGTTTAACCTTTGTATCATCATTTTTAAAATCATTACCAGCTACCACAATGCCCATCATGAGTGGACTTTGGCCCCCACTAGTGTGAGAAAGGTGGGAGTCTGCCATATCTGATGCTGGACCCAGTATTGGCTTTCCTCCAGCACCATTCCCACCAAAAATACCCATTTCAAAAGGGTCTTTCAATAAAGCCTCTGGAGTATTTTGGCCATGTGAGGCAGGGTTCTGAGGTGTGCCTGTAGGAGTGTTCTGCTGACTTCCTCCACTAAAACTTTTAACCAGTTCAAGATCTGGGTCAGGGCTGGAGGAGCTGTCTTCAAAGTAGGTCTGTGAAAAGCTTCCCTGTCCAGGTAAAAGCTCTGGGTTGAAGTCTGTGTCTGGGAAGAAATTAGTTGAGGAAGAATCGCTATTGGGTGTTGCTGCAGTAGCAGCTTCTGCAATCAAGTCTGCTGCATCCGTAAAGGGATTTTCATTGCTGTTTGCATTAAACAGGTCTGCCTCAAACACTGTGCTACCTTGGCCCGAACTGGAAGAATCCCGGAGTGGAGTTCCCAAGGAACCTCCTTCTTCACCAGCCATGAGGTGCTGACCATGACTGCTATTGCTTCCTTTGTTGGCCTGATCAGGAATATCAGACAGAATGTCATTGATATCAGGCCCAATACTGTCAGAGCTGGAGAGGCGAACCATACGGGCTATGGGTCCATGTGGCTGAGACTGGACTTGTGTCTGGGGTTGGACATGACAGTGTGGGTGGTATGGCATTCCAGGCCCTGAAGGTGGTGTTCCACACTGACTTGGAGCTGGAGTGATACTATGAGGAGTGTCAAGTCCATCACCTGGAAGACTAACATCAAAAATAGGGTTCTGGGAGGCATCAACGTCCATAGAGAAAAGCTCTCGGTGGAAATCATCTTCAGAATGGTGTGTGTGATGATGCTGTTGAGTCACGCCTCCCACTTGCTGTTGGAATTGTTGTTTCATGCTCATTCCGCCACCTGCCCCCATTACTCCTTTATCAGAGCCTCTTGGACGCTTTTTCTTGCCCTTGGTGCCAGGGCAAGACTGCCCTTGGTTATCTGTCCGTGGAGACCCAGATGAGTTCTGTCTTTCTAGAGGGCTACTGCTGTACAATGCAGCAAAATCTTGTGAGGGATTATCCTTCAGTAGGTTCATCAGCATAGGGTGGTTTTTGGTGTTGCTTGCTGGTGAGGTGGTTGTTGGTGGGGTTTGGTGGGGCTGAGGTGGCTGGGGAGTAGGACTGGACCCAACACTGCCTGTTATTTGCAGAAGACTGGTTAGGATTGGATTCTGAGTAACTTTGTTAAAGTCATCTGAACCATGGCTCTGAGATTGTTGTTGTTGTTGTTGCATTGCTTGCTGCTGGCCTCCAACCATGGTGTCCATACATGAGCCTACCTGACCAGTACGACTCATGTTGAAAAGTGACGTGATTGGGCCTTGGAAAGAACTGCTTCCCCCTACATGGTTGCTTCCTGCAGTGCTGGTCCCACTACTTAAACCAGGAAGACCCATTGGGTTGCTCCCATCTGGCCCTGTACCCATTCCCATGTAACCTGGGCTGCCAGTTGGTGGCAAGTTCTTCTTCACTATATTTTCCACAGTTTCAGCTATAAGGGACAATGCTGGAGTGTCTGCCTGAATGGTCTCTGCCTTGCGTCGGATGGCGCGCATTGTCACAGGAATGGACATGCATCTAGGGAGGGAAAAATAGATACAACAGATAATTATTTCTGACTCATTAACATTTAAAGATACATTATTAAGACCACAATTTTCACTACTTTCCAGTAAGTAGTAATTAAGCATATACTTTGTCCACATACAGTTCACTATTAATGGAGGAGTTTGACCGTTCATGTATCACACCTTGTGTGATGCAAACCTACTTAAAGTAATGTTCACCCAAAAATAAAAATTGTCATTAATTACTCACCCTCATGTCATTCCAAACCCATAAGACCTTCGTTCATCTTCGGAACACAAATTAAGATCTTTTAGATGCAATCTGAGAGCTTTCTGCAGTTTTCATATACAGATACGCAACTACCACTTTGACTCTTCAAAAAGTTCATAAAGAGATTGTAAAACTAATCCATATGAATAGAGTGGTTTAGTTCAAATTTTCTGAAGAGACTCGATCACTTTATTTGATGAAAAGATTTAACTTCTTTTTTTTAATTAACATTTAACCACCTCATTGGTTCTTGCGGAAGCTCAAACGTGCTGCGTAAACCACGAGAATGAACCACATTGGTTCTCGCACATCAAGCGAACATGCTTGAGCTTCCGCTTACCACAACTGATGTGCAAGTTGATGAATGATTGTGAATAAAAGCCTAAATTCAATCTGTCCATCATATAAAACGATCGTGTCTCTTCGTAAAATTTGGACTAAACTACTCAATTCACATGGATTAGTTTTACAATCTCTTTTTTTTGAAGTGTCAAAGTGGTAGTTGTGTAGCTGTCTATGGAGTACAGAAAGCTCTCAGATTTCATCAAAAACATCTTCATTTGTATTCTGAAGATGAACGAAAGTCTTGCGGGTTTGGAACGGCATGAGGGTGAGTAATAAATGACAGAATTTTTATTGTTGGGTGAAATATCCCTATAAAATATTTTCCACAATAAAAGCCATATTGTTAATCTAGATCAGACCTGGGCATTGTACGGCCCCCGGGCCAAATCAGGCCCTCTGGCTATCCTTGACCAGCCCGTGTTATTTCGTAAATTAGAGCTAGAGTCCATAACTTTTTTTGCGTGTGTTCAAAATTTACAAAAATGATATATTGAGTAAGTACATCATGAATAAATTTTCCAAACCGTGTTTTTGTCTTATCCTGAATCACTATGGTACACCTACAATCAGTGTTTATATTCTATTTTAGGCCGGTCGGTTTAACCGCTGCAGAGTAGCCTAGTGCCTGCGTGACTCGTCATAGACATGATAGAAGTAGCTCCGGCTGCAATGTTCTTCCGCAAGACGCATGCAAATCTGTTTATTAACCCCTAGAGTGCCAACAGTTATGGACTGCTGCTTTAAAAGTCAAGGCAACTGACTTTTCTACATAAATGCCAACACTGGGGGCATTTATTGCTTTTTTATATAGTTAATGTGATGCTAGTCTTTGAAATACTTTTTTGTATAAAGTTGTGATGCTAGTTTTTGAAACACTGCAAAAAATGAAAATTGAAAATCCACATTTTCATTTCATTCATTTCCTGTTTTTATTTTTTTATAAATAGAAATAATATATTGGGCAGAACTGAGTTATACCCAGGGGGCAAAGGGGGTTTAGCAGACATGGGCTGCTGTAAAAGGTTGTCATATAAAAATGAAATCTATGATGTCTGAGGATCACAACCTGGGTGGCCAACCCGGTCAACAAGCTGCTGGAAACTTGTAATTAGGGTCAAAACAATGCTACCTCAAATTCGGCTTTAACTTCCAGAATCACCCAAACATGCTAAAACGGTTTAATTATATTCATGAATCGTGAGCCATATCTCCCTGATACTTTATGCTAGAAACAAACTGAGCACACATTTAGAAAGAGTGGAAGATAAGCTTTCATCTGATGCCTTGATTGTACATGTAATTAGAATGTAAGAGTTAACAATGCCTCTTAATTCATAGGTAGGCAAAAAAAAAGAAAAAAATATTGAACATTCCATTTGTAATCGGTAGCATTCTTTTCCCTTTGTTGTTGTTACAATAAACAAATTACCATGTAAAGTTAACTTTTACTGGATGAAATCATATTTTGATTTTTTTTTTACTAACCAGACAGTCCTCATGGCCCATAACACATTTAGAGGGAATTCAATTTCAAGCCTATAATAGCCTGTCAATTCAAACAAGAACCAAGAAAGAAGTTTACCATTAACTGGTGTTAATTGTATACTGCTCTGTTTCTGTATGTACAGTATATCGTTTGCATATTTATGCAATATCAATTATTTGTATTGCAATGTCTATTTCTAATATTCTTTCACAAGTGGGATAGCTTTATTTATTCTATTGAAATAAAAAAAAAGGGATTTGAGGATTTTGGGTTAGGCTGGTTAGTGTTCAATCCTGGTGTTTGGAGTGTGAGACAAAGGTACTGACAACTAAATGCTGAAAGACTAAAACACACAGGAGTCATGTGTGGAGTAGGTTTAAAAGTATTTACTGATTAAAACTGTTACATTAAGTAGCAATTTGTACCAAAAAAAAAAAAAAAAAAACGAAACAGACAAACAGATTACAATTCAGGGTGATAACTAATTTCTGTAATAATGTTTATACAATTTGTTTAGCTGTTTCGGAATCACCGCTGCTGTCGCTGCTCTCTAGTGTTTCAGCATGCTGTGTCCAACTACATTTGGTTGCCAACCCCTAGCAACGGCATCCTATGTAGCATGGAGCAGTTCTTCTGACAACCTTTAACCAGAGATGGGCACAAATACATCAAAAAGTATTTAATTAAAATACAAGTAATTTGTAATTTGAAAATACAAAAATATATTTTTTACAGTCTTCTGTAGTGTAAGTGTGGCGTTAGGTACATGTAAGAGTCTAGAATATTGCAATATTATTGTTTAGTGCAGAAGATGCGCTTTTAACGTACATGTTGCCACATACTGTCATAATAAAATATAATTACGCATATAACACTATATTTGTATTATTTACACAAAAACTAGTTAACGCTGCTGTGAGGGTGTTTCTAATAGCGCGGCTGTGACAAAGTTGACAACTTTCTCTCTTCCGACTGCCATTATCTATTTTCTTACTCTTTTTGAAAGTTGTGAAAACACTGTTGTGGCGTTTTTCTTTTGCTATTTGAGCAAATTGGAACACAAAAATATATATTTAATGTAGTCTTTCATTCACTGCTATAGAAGTTAACCCAACTATGATGCCTTACACTTCTGAGAAACCCAGAAATGTGAACAGGGTCAATAGGATGTGTCACATCACGTGATTTACTTGCCAAAAACTGTGATAGGCAATTTGGTAGTCCTATTTGTATTTTATGTCTATGGTCCTAGGGATAGTTCACCCAAAAAGGAAAATTAGCCCATGATTTACTCACCCTGACATCATCCTAGGTGTATTTTACTTTCTTCTTTCAGAAGAATACAATCAGAGTTATATTAAAAAGTGTCGTGGCTCTTCAAAGCTTTATAATGACAGTCAATGGGTATATTTTTCATCAAAGTGCATCTATCCATCATAAAAGCATATCTACCCATCATAAAAGTAAATCTATCCATCATAAAAGTGCATCTGTCCATCATAAAAGTGCATCTATCCATCATAAAAGTGCATCTATCCATCATAAAAGTGCATGTGTCAATCATAAAAGTGCGTCTATCCATCATAAAAGTGCATCTATCCATCATAAAAGTGCATGTGTCAATCATAAAAGTGTGTCTATCCATCATAAAAGTACATCTATCCATCATAAAACTGCATCTGTCCATCATAAGTGCATCTATCCATCATAAAAGTGCATGTCAATCATAAAAGTGCATCTGTCCATCATAAAAGTGCATCTATCCATCATAAAAGTGCATCTATCCATCATAAAAGTGCATCTGTCCATCATAAAAGTGCATCTATCCATCATAAAAGTGCATCTATCCATCACAAAAGTGCATCTATCCATCATAAAAGTGCATGTGTCAATCATAGTGCATGTGTCAATCATAAAAGTACATCTATCCATCATAAAAGTGCATCTATCCATCATAAAAGTACATCTATCCATCATAAAAGTGCATCTATCCATCATAAAAGTGCATCTATCCATCATAAAAGTGCATCTGTCCATCATAAAAGCATATTTATCCATCATAAAAGTGCATGTGTCAATCATAAAAGTGCGTCTATCCATCATAAAAGTGCATCTACCCATCATAAAAGTACATCTATCCATCATAAAAGTGCATCTATCCATCATAAAAGTGCATCTGTCCATCATAAAAGCATATCTATCCATCATAAAAGTACATCTATCCATCATAAAAGTGCATCTGTCCATGATAAAAGTGCATCTTTCCATCATAAAAGCATATCTATCCATCATAAAAGTACATCTATCCATCATAAAAGTGCATCTGTCCGTCATAAAAGTGCATCTGTCCATCATAAAAGCATATCTATCCATCATAAAAGTGCATGTGTCAATCATAAAAGTGCGTCTATCCATCATAAAAGTGCATCTATCCATCAGAAAAGTACATCTATCCATCATAAAATTGCATCTATCCATCATAAAAGTGCATCTGTCCATCATAAAAGCATATCTATCCATCATAAAAGTGCATGTGTCAATCATAAAAGTGCGTCTATCCATCATAAAAGTGCATCTATCCATCATAAAAGTACATCTATCCATCTTAAAATTGCATCTATCCATCATAAAAGTGCATCTGTCCATCATAAAAGCATATCTATCCATCATAAAAGTGCATCTATCCATCATAAAAGTGCATCTATCCATCATAAAAGTACATCTATCCATCATAAAAGTGCATCTGTCCATCATAAAAGCATATCTATCCATCATAAAAGTAAATCTATCCATCATAAAAGTGCATCTGTCCATCATAAAAGTGCATCTATCCATCATAAAAGTGCATGTGTCAATCATAAAAGTGCGTCTATCCATCATAAAAGTGCATCTATCCATCATAAAAGTGCATGTGTCAATCATAAAAGTGCGTCTATCCATCATAAAAGTACATCTATCCATCATAAAACTGCATCTGTCCATCATAAAAGTGCATCTATCCATCATAAGTGCATGTCAATCATAAAAGTGCGTCTATCCATCATAAAAGTGCATCTATCCATCATAAAAGTGCGTCTATCCATCATAAAAGTGCATCTGTCCATCATAAAAGTGCATCTATCCATCATAAAAGTGCATCTATCCATCATAAAAGTGCATCTATCCATCATAAAAGTGCATCTGTCCGTCATAAAAGTGCATCTATCCATCATAAAAGTGCATGTCAATCATAAAAGTGCGTCTATCCATCATAAAAGTGCATCTATCCATCATAAAAGTGCGTCTATCCATCATAAAAGTGCATCTGTCCATCATAAAAGTGCATCTATCCATCATAAAAGTGCATCTATCCATCACAAAATTGCATCTATCCATCATAAAAGTGCATGTGTCAATCATAAAAGTGCATGTGTCAATCATAAAAGTACATCTATCCATCATAAAAGTGCATCTATCCATCATAAAAGTACATCTATCCATCATAAAAGTGCATCTATCCATCATAAAAGTGCATCTATCCATCATAAAAGTGCATCTGTCCGTCATAAAAGTGCATCTGTCCATCATAAAAGCATATCTATCCATCATAAAAGTGCATGTGACAATCATAAAAGTGCGTCTATCCATCATAAAAGTGCATCTATCCATCATAAAAGTACATCTATCCATCATAAAAGTACATCTATCCATCATAAAAGTACATCTATCCATCATAAAAGTTCATCTATCCATCATAAAAGTGCATCTATCTATCATAAAAGTGCATGTGTCCATCATTAAAGTGCGTCTATCCATCATTAAAGTGCATCTGTCCATCATAAAAGTGCATCTATCCATCATAAAAGTGCATCTGTCCATCATAAAAGTACATCTATGATGGATAGACACACTTTTATGATAGACACACTTATATGATGGACACATGCACTTTTATGATGATAGATGCACTATTATGATGGATAGATGCACTTTTATGATTGACATGCACTTTTATGATGGATAGACACACTTTTATGATGGATAGATGCACTTTTATGATGGACACATGCACTTTTATGATGGACACATGCACTTTTATGATGGACAGATGCACTTTTATGATGGATAGATGCACTTTTATGATGGATAGATGCACTTTTATAATGGATAGATGCACTTTTATGATGGATAGACGCACTTTTATGATGGATAGATGCACTTTTATGATGGATAGACGCACTTTTATGATTGACACATGCACTTTTATGATGGATAGATGCACTTTTATGATGGATAGATGCACTTTTATGATGGACAAATGCACTTTTATGATGGATAGATGTACTTTTATGACGGATAGATACGCTTTTATGATGGACAGATGCACTTTTATGATGGACAGATGCACTTTGATGAAAAATATACCCATTGACTGTCATTATAAAGCTTTGAAGAGCCACGACACTTTTTAATATAACTCTGATTGTATTCTTCTGAAAGAAGAAAGTAATATACACCTAGGATGACGTCAGGGTGAGTAAATCATGGGCTAATTTTCCTTTTTGGGTGAACTATCCCTAGGACCATAGACATAAAATACAAATAGGACTACCAAATTGCCTATCACAGTTTTTGGCAAGTAAATCACGTGATGTGACACATCCTATTGACCCTGTTCACATTTCTGGGTTTCTCAGAAGTGTAAGGCATCATAGTTGGGTTAACTTCTATAGCAGTGAATGAAAGACTACATTAAATATATATTTTTGTGTTCCAATTTGCTCAAATAGCAAAAGAAAAACGCCACAACAGTGTTTTCACAACTTTCAAAAAGAGTAAGAAAATAGATAATGGCAGTCGGAAGAGAGAAAGTTGTCAACTTTGTCTCAGCCGCGCTATTAGAAACACCCTCACAGCAGCGTTAACTAGTTTTTGTGTAAATAATACAAATATAGTGTTATATGCGTAATTATATTTTATTATGACAGTATGTGGCAACATGTACGTTAAAAGCGCATCTTCTGCACTAAACAATATTGCAATATTCTAGACTCTTACATGTACCTAACGCCACACTTACACTACAGAAGACTGTAAAAAATACATTTTTGTATTTTCAAATTACAAATTACTTTTAATTTTTTATTTATTTTTAATTAAATACTTTTTGATGTATTTGTGCCCATCTCTGGTTAAAGGTTGTCAGAAGAACTGCTCCTGCTACATAGGATGCTGTTGCTAGGGGTTGGCAACCAAATGTAGTAGGACACAGCATGCTGAAACACTAGAGAGCAGCGACAGCAGCGGTGATTCCGAAACAGCTAAACAAATTGTATAAACATTATTACAGAAATTAGTTATCACCCTGAATTGTAATCTGTTTGTCTGTTTCGTTTTTTTTTTTTTTTTTTTTTTGGTACAAATTGCTACTTAATGTAACAGTTTTAATCAGTAAATACTTTTAAACCTACTCCACACATGACTCCTGTGTGTTTTAGTCTTTCAACATTTAGTTGTCAGTACCTTTGTCTCACACTCCAAACACCAGGATTGAACACTAACCAGCCTAACCCAAAATCCTCAAATCCCTTTTTTTTATTTCAATAGAATAAATAAAGCTATCCCACTTGTGAAAGAATATTAGAAATAGACATTGCAATACAAATAATTGATATTGCATAAATATGCAAACGATATACTGTACATACAGAAACAGAGCAGTATACAATTAACACCAGTTAATGGTAAACTTCTTTCTTGGATCTTGTTTGAATTGACAGGCTATTTTAGGCTTGAAATTGAATTCCCTCTAAATGTGTTGTGGGCCATGAGGACTGTCTGGTTAGTAAAAAAAAAAAAATCAAAATATGATTTCATCCAGTAAAAGTTAACTTTACATGGTAATTTGTTTATTGTAACAACAACAAAGGGAAAAGAATGCTACCGATTACAAATGGAATGTTCAATATTTTTTTCTTTTTTTTTGCCTACCTATGAATTAAGAGGCATTGTTAACTCTTACATTCTAATTACATGTACAATCAAGGCATCAGATGAAAGCTTATCTTCCACTCTTTCTAAAGGTGTGCTCAGTTTGTTTCTAGCATAAAGTATCAGGGAGATATGGCTCACGATTCATGAATATAATTAAACCGTTTTAGCATGTTTGGGTGATTCTGGGAGTTAAAGCCGAATTTGAGGTAGCATTGTTTTGACCCTAATTACAAGTTTCCAGCAGCTTGTTGACCGGGTTGGCCACCCAGGTTGTGATCCTCAGACATCATAGATTTCATTTTTATATGACAACCTTTTACAGCAGCCCATGTCTGATTTCCTAAAAAACAGGTGTTTTGCCCCCTGGGTATTAAGTGTATTGGTCCGGCCCTCTACAACCGCCCAAGTTTCTCATGTGGCCTCTTGGGGAAATTAATTGCCCACCCCTGCTCTAGATAGAGACAGAATTTGCTCAGTTGTGTGAAATGTGGGGCTTTTCAGTAAGACTAAGAATGGCTATAAATAAACAAAATATGTACTGATGTTAAGGCTGGATGATTAATCAAAGTAATCGAAACCGAAATTCAGAGCCTATAACCGACGTAATTTTACCAAGTCGGTTATTTCGTTTTTTTTAATTCTATTAATATTTCCGCCCACTGTGTTAATGTACTTTCCCCTTAAAACATATTACTGCGTGTGTAGTCACGTGACTCCGCCCCGTCCAGCCTGCGACATTGAAGCAACATGGAGGAGAACTCAAACACAGAGGCTGCGTCCGAAACCGCATACTTCCCTACTATATAGTATGGAAAAAGCAGTAGGCGAGCAAATAAGTATGTCCGAATCCTTAGTATCCATAAAAGAGTAGGCGAGAATTACCAGAGTGACGTACTAATTATCGCGAGATTCGGGCGTACATATACTTATAGTGCGTCCGAATATTCCTACTTTCCTACTATATAGTAGGGGAAAACAGTACGTGAACGGAGTAGTATGTCCGAAACCTCAGTACTCACAAAAGAGTAGGCGAGAAGTTCCCGGATGGCTTACTGCTTCAACCCAGATTTTGAAGAGCTCGAAGATGAATACTTTTCTATCCCAGGAGGCCACGCGAGAGGATACGTCATTATCAAACATCGCAGAGATCAGCGACGCGGGTGCTTTCAAATGTGAGTAAACACGGGTCCTTGTGTTAAAATTGCATGTGTTGAACTACTGTAGAGTAAACTGTTGAATTGTTGAAGGTGTAAAGACGTTACACAGTAAAGTATAGTTGTGATTTTGCTGTAAAAACACGTTTTATTATGTATAACGTTAGCTAACAGGCGAGCTCCAGTAAGGACACGTAAGTTACGTCTCTAAAGTGGAGTTACATAAACCATATACATCCTAAAGACGCTTATTTTAAATGTACATTTACATCTGACAGGAAAATCTTCAGTAAGTATTGCAGAAGAGCACATCACAACACAAAATACCGTAGACATCTGAGTGATGAATGTGTGCTATTATGTAGAACAAATCTATAAAGTAACTAAACATAAGTTATCTATTTTATTTGTCCATTAGTACTGTTGATAAATTGAGGAACATTTATGTTGGATAAAAAGTTAAAACAAGCTCATAAATCACAGAGGTAATGTGAATCTTGTCTGGATGTTACAGGGTCAGATGAACAGATGTGTTTTTATCCGGTGGAGAGTGGCTCATGAAGCTGAATGCTGCCATCAAAGGCTTTGAGTGAGTATACTACAGAAATTAATAACAACAACTAATTATTGTAATTTCAAACAGAGCTATTACAGCACTTTTCTGATTCTTGATTTCTGTGCATTAGCTGCACAGCTTCTGAGGTGGAGCAGGACCTGCAAGGGAAGATGATGGCGGCGTTTGTGAAAAAAAGTGGTTTTGTCTTAATAATACTGAAATCATATGACATTGTGCTGTTAAAATGACTGCTTTTGTGTTATGTTTGTGCATTTTGTAGAATCTGAAATGTCAGCAGGCTGGTGTGAGTGCTGAGGATGAGGAGCCCAGAGCTGAATCCTGGAGATGGTGCCATGGATGAGTCACTCCATCAATCCACCTGCCCTTATGAGACCCTCCATCGCTCCACCTGCCCTTATTGCTTTAGATTGTGAAGCACAACACAACACGCAACAACCTCAGCGCCTTCAGCCTACATACATGATTGTAGTTTGAATAAAGCTTTGTTTCATGTGTAGACTTGTATATGCATTTGTTTATTGTGTGATGGTGACTTTCATTCATTCTTTTACTAATTTATTAATATTTCTCATTGTTGTCAGTAAATACAATATAATTATTTAATTAATGCTTTAATTGTTTGAATGCAAATGTAGATATGTTCACTATATACACATGTAGAGTGTATTCAGTCCTGCATAGCTATGTCATATGACATACATTACATTTTGTTTGTTTTATTGAATTGAATATTTTCAGTAAAAAGTAATATAATTAAGTATTGGTCAGCATTTATCGTTGTTATTATTGTATGTTTTGGGGTGGGATATCAATGCAATTCATTCTGGGGTAATATTAATTTTTAATATTAATGATACTTAAATTTTTTTGAGTATAAAATCAACAGTTTTCTCCAAAGGCAAATCTTTGCACAGCTGCCCTTTGTGCAGACATTACAAACGCTGAGGAAACCCGTTCTAGGTAGGGCTGTTGAGTTACTGATGTTATGAGGTGTATATATATATATATATATATATATATATCATGGGTTTGCATACATAATATGAGATTTTTTTACACAGAAAAAAAAAAAAAAAAAAAAAAAAAAAAGAACCTAGTACAAGGTTGAATATTTTAATATATTTTTTCTTAAAAAATTAATTATAATACATTTAAAAATGCATTTAAAAAATATATATATTTATAGGCCTAGGCCTGAGGGATGAAACGGGAGTTAAATTCAACAAGAAAGAGGAAAACAAAGCAGTTAGCCACTTTTGCTTGTGGATAAAAATGTTTGGATATAAAATAAAGAAATTAACAACATTCAAGAGATGACCATTTTGGGATTTCGTAATAAAAATAAATAATATTGTAAGGATAAAACGGTGGGTCACATTAGTAGGGTTAAATATAAGAACTTTAATCAACCCTAAATGTATTCACAAAATAAATGGGCAGCAGTTTCTTCAAAATGAGCAAGTTTAATCAATATCAATATTTACAGATAGATGAATTAAACGTGTCGTTCAAATCTTTTAAGTTGTTGCGTCGTAGGTCACATGATAACGTCAACATGGCAGATGTCCGGTTCGCATTCATACTCAACGAGATTTGGCTATAAAACCTACTCTTTTAGCGCTCGTTAAGTAGGTACTCATTGAAATTAAGTACCTACTCATTGAGTACGCGGTTTGGGACGCAGCCAGAAGGTTTGTTCGACTTGAACCGGCGCTGCACAGACCAATCGGTTTATGACATCAAAGAACCGCGAGAGCAATTCAAAAGCATAAGGAGCCGTCTACTTTCTATTCGCTCTCGCGGTACTTTGATGTCATTCACAGATCGGTCTGTGCAGCGCCGGTTCAAGTCGAACAAGCCTAGAGTCAACTCATCAACGGCCGCTTGTACCAAAGAAACACGCAGTGTCCGTCGTTTGGACACATTTTGGCTTCAATAAAGACAACACCGAACAAACTCAAGTCAAATGCAAACACTGCAGAAAAACTGTTACAGCGACCAAAGGTAATGCCACCAATCTGTTTCAACACTTGGAGCACAATCACATTACCGAATATAATTTATTTTGTTTACAAGAGATACAAGTTATATTTTACTTTTAAGATGGCATGGCAATATTTACAATAATTTATTTTGTATAATTTTTGTATAATTATTGTATAATTTGTATAATTTAGTTCTTTATTTTCTACATTTTTTGGAAAGTTTCTTTTTACATTAAAACTTAAATTACTTTTTTATAAGACGTTTTTATTTCAAGCATTGCATGCTTTGTTTGATTCAATTGTTTGAAATATTTAATAACAAAGCATTAATAGCTATCTGTGTTTCCTTATTTTAGAATCACAAAGATAGGATTATGCACTCTTTCATTAGAAAAAATAACCGCAAACATATTTACAGTATAAGCCTTGCCAGTGACATATGAGAAAGAAAAAGAAAAGAAAAATAATCGTTCAATAATCGTAATCGAGGTAACTTGTTCGATTAATTGCGATTATGATTTTAGCCAAAATCGTCCAGCCCTAACTGATGTGTTACAATTCATATATCACTTATGCCAAACAACACAAAGAAGATGCAGTAAAACAATGCTAATAAATGGTAAACTTTACTGAAAACACAGCATCCTCCACACATATTAGAACCCATGGTAAATTTAAGCAAAACAAACAAAAAATAGCCTTTTATGTTCATCTTCTTAGTCTTAATTCAAAATATTCTCACAAATCTAACACATCTTTATCATATGAACAACAAACCATGTAAGACAAAGTTATTGGAACCGTTACAAATTCCAATAAGTACAAATCTAAAAGAAATATTTTCTCATTCATATTGCATATTTTTAAGTTCAGCTGGCCTCTAGATATGAGGTGACACACAGGTAAAATTCTATAGTCATCAATTACTATGAGAAAGACCAGTGAATACAGGTTTGATGCAGTTTTTTCTTTTCTTTTTTTTTTTTCATTGTATGGTGGTTGTGTCCACACACTGCAAAGACACATTTATATGCAAACACCATATGCCAACATGTGGGTGTGCATTAAACGCCCCTTTCCGCTGAATGGTCAATCAAAGATCAACCTGTGCCACTTTCAGTTCTTCCAGAGTTACATGCAATAGAATAATAGTTATCCGCTGCTATAGTTGGATGGATTCTTAAAGCATTTATTACAAATAATCTCCCTCTCATCAAACAACTGGACTCAGGAATGAGACAAACCACAATGGTCAACGATGTAGACCATTAATAACACAGACTGTTAACAATTGTTTTTAATTAGTATTTAAACATTCTCTATGATAAAAAATGTTTGTAAAAAATATTTTAATAACACGGTTTTGGCGGTTATAGAGTTGTAATGACGGTGTTCAACTATAACCGTCGGTCTCACGGTTGGTTTTAACAAAATCTATGTGGCAAAGCTGCATGACCCGCTGCATGAAAGCTGCAAAGCGTCGATTTACGCAGCAGTCATAACTTTAAGACAATACACTGAGTTTTGGACAAGGGATGAAGTTGAAATATGATTTTTGTATCAATGTCAGTCTGCTATCACAGCACATCTATTGTTTTGGTTATTGATAATTGATTGTTGTTGTTGATCGCTGTTATCGTTACTGAATTGTAAATCTCTCATGACTTGGTCAATTGATTATTGATTAATGCGATGTGTTGATTAAATAAAAGGAAACAACTGTCCAAAAAGAAATACAAAATAAATTCCTGAGAATTTATTCTGATTTTCAGATATATATATCTATGTCATGGCAACTCTCGGAGTAATTGGCATGGTAATGGGTGTGACAATGTTGTATGTTTGGCCTTGGTGGAATAGATCTGCTACGCTGCTGCTTTTATTGCTGCTGCTGCTGTAGGTTATTGCTGCTGCGGCAGAGCAAGTATAGGACTTGCTACTGCCAATACATTCACAACATGCTGCTGTGAGCAAGTAAGACATGCTGCTGCTCCAAAGAGCCATAGGAATGTGTGTATGCTAGGGGTGTGACGGTTAGTATATAACCGTGAGACCGACGGTTATAGTTGAACACCGTCATTACAACTCTATAACCGCCAAAACCGTGTTATTAAAATATTTTTTACAAACATTTTTTATCATAGAGAATGTTTAAATACTAATTAAAAACAATTGTTAACAGTCTGTGTTATTAATGGTCTACATCGTTTCCAACTGTATTTGATTCTTTGCCAAGTACCCCTTGACCGACCGCCAATCATTTGAGATAGAAATAAAAGCTATGATATAGTGATGTGCCATCATTATGAGATTTATTAAACAAATGAAAAACATCTGCAATAATAAACATTAGCAATGAACATTTGCAATCGGGACTCGGGAGGCATGGTTTTCCACTTAATGAAGTTTTGTTTTGTAAATCGTCAGACATGATTTTTACCACTTCATTAAGTTTTGCTTTGTAGAAAGCCTTTCTTTAAAGCAAATTTCGTTTTGTACAAATTGTATCTTAATTTTAATAAATGTTTCATCAACCAATTGCATGTATTTAATAAATAAAATAAAATAAAAAGCAAATATAGGAGACAATATAATAACCGTGACATTGAGGCTCCGATGCGCCGCGTTCACTTGCATTGCATTGTGAAGTTGAACTAGAGCACATCTCATCGTAAATGAATGAAACTCAGCGTAGGCCTCTGCCTCATACATTAGCATTAAATATCTTTGCTGCATCCTTTCTAGAACAGACAAGGGCTTTCTTGCGGCTCGCATCAGCAGAGCATTGCATCGTCCATAGACCGCAAAACAATCAGCGGATGGCGGGCGGGTGCGGCTTTGAAATCTGGTCAAAAAACGTTGTTGCGGATGATGAGTTTTGTGATGCGGTTGCGGATGAACTAATACCCCATCCGCGTATCTCTATTGATAACATTGAACACTACACAAATATTAATTTTATTAACGCCCCCCCAACGACGGTTATGTTACGAACCGTCACATTTGACTCACGTCATAACCGTCATCACCAATTCTGAAACCGGCACACCCCTAGTGTATGCCATCTATGTGTGCCTGGCCCTTTAGTTTTGAGTATGAGGCAAATGCTTGGTCTTGGCAGACTAGATCTACATACGCAAGATCCCCCAAGCAGATCTAACCATTAGAAATGTGGGCTGCCATGAGGTGCATATAAGGCGCGTGAAGCATCTCGCAGTGTAGCCCTATGTGTACTAATGTACCTTTTTTTTTTTTTTTTTTTTTTTTTTTTAAAGGGGTGTCCCTAGTGACTTACCAATGTGATGTTCTACATATGTGCCTACATACCAGTGTATGCGTGCCACTAGTATGGGCTGTAAGGCTTGGCTCTAGTGGCCTATTAGACTGTGCCTGGGCCTGTTTTGCCGAATGGCTTAACTCTATTGGCCTGTGACTGTGTTGCTGAATGGGCCGTGACTATATGCGCCTGGGCTACCACGCCTAATGGCTTAACTCTAGTAGCCTAAAAAATTGTTTTTTTTTTTTAAACCCACCTGAGAAAATAGTATGATAATCGTCATTGTCAAACCCTCTATACTCAAGAGGTGCACATAACTGGAAAGTAGGTAGAACAGAAAATGTGGACGGCAGCACTTTTGAGTAATACGATTTTTGGGGACACGGACATGTTTACTTACTGGAGTAGGATTTTTCTCCATCTCTGGTAAGATACCAATCATGATTAGGGCAGCACAATATAATGTTTTAGCATTGATATGGCGATCTGCGTATCTGCAAAATAATCACATTGCAGGATGTGCGATGTCATGCACGTATAAGGATCTTAGTTGATCGGTTCCGGTTCGGGAACCTTGTGATTCGTGAATTAATTGCAAAGTTTACCCATCATAGAGTGAAAGTTTATCATTTGCATGTGTTTTTAAGTTCTGTCAGTTTAAACATCATGCGCAAGAACAAGACTGGAACTCGTGCACTGTTTTGTGCGTGCACACAGAGCCACGCAGACAGCACGTGAACACCGAATTCAGGCCTCTTTCTCTTCTTTTGAGCTTGAACCATGGCTTGAACAGATATGCTATAATTAAATAAACTAATCGAATATTCAAAAATCGTGACTCATCCCTGCATGGAATCTAATTGTTTCTTTTCCCAAATCTTCACTCATGTCTCACCCATTTTCTAAAGGGATTATAAACGTTTCTTCATTGGTTCGCTTTTAATTAGGCCTATTATATTCGTATTCTTATCGATGGTCTCTTTCCTGCTCGTGTCCCACATCCCTCTCAAAAGCGCAGAGTGGTAGGCTATATCACGCGTCTTTGTGTGGAAATATAAAACGAGTTTTTTATTTTTATTTTTTTTTAAACAACCCCCCAACCACCGCCGGTAGTTGGTCCATTACCACCGCGGTGGTAAAAAACTGCCACCGTCACAGCTCTAAATATAACAAGATAACCTTGTTTGAAATACTATATTGACTGGGTTAAATAGAATTGCATTACTAAATAGAGGCTAAAATACAATTTTCATTGACTAAAACTAGACAAAAATGTCATCAGTTTTCGTCGACTAAAACTTGACTAGACTAAAAAGAGTATGAACGTGACTAAAACTAATAAAAACTAAAATGACAGACTAAACTAAAACTAAAATTAAAGGGGTGGTAAAACACCTTTTTTCAAAGGCTTGATTGTGTTTGTGGGGTGCACTGTAACATGTTCATGCTTCGTTTGTAAAAATTCGCATTATTTTTCACATATTTAACCATTATTCTACACTGCTCTGTACCTCCTTGTAAAAACGGTCGGATGATTTCCGGGTTCTATGAAGCCCCCCCTTCAAAATACGCAATGGGCTCAGATTGGTTAGCTGGCCCAGTGTGTTGTGATTCACTAACCGCCAAGTGCACGTTGTTCGGAAACGTCACGCCCCCTTATCTTTACCGGTAGTTTGTGCTTCAGTAAACAACCGCGTCAATATTGCCATACCAGTTTGAGCCCGAATCAGACCCAGAGAATGTTAGTGGAGAGGATCGAGCAGAACCTGTTCAAGAACGGCTGTTAAAGGACGTTTCAGAAAGGTATGTTTTTTAAGACTGCAGATCGGTATATGACACTGTTACTTTTGTATATTTAGAGCGATTGTAGCTAAATATCTGTCGCCTGAACTATTAATCCAATACGAACACTAAACATTGGCTTTACAACAGTAGCCAAATCAAACACAAAACCATGTTTAGCATGCCTGTAGATAAACAAGCATGTAGATAAACAATACATAAAAGCTATAATCAAAGAATAATTTACACTGATCACATAAACGACAACAACCACGAACCACATTCCAAGTTCGCTGCGCTGGTGATATTAAACAGAAGTTTGTATGTGTTTGTCGGATAAGTATGAATTAACGTTAGCATTTAACAAACTGGTTTGTGGAGCCAAACAGCATTGTCCTTCGTTTACTTCCTTGCTACAACGTACAATTAACAATACGAACTATTACAGGAAAACACAACGACGAAAAATAAATCATACTTACAGGTTGTGGCACGTAAACAGTTTCTGTTTTTAAAGTTGGAACTGCTCCATCTTTCAGGACTAGCCGTTGTCGCAATCCTTCATCGGAGGAGGGGTTTATGTAAATATTGGGCTTAGTGATGTCAGCAAGCCAGCAGGAATGTCGTGTAGTCCCTACCGGCCGTTTTTTGTAGTTCTTAGAAATTGATTTCTTTAAAAGCAAATATCTCCCTTTGCTTTAAACTTTGAAAGTTGTAACTTTGCAGATGTTGTTTATGCTCAAACAGCAACATTACACACTAACTAAAGTTAGAAAAGTGAAATCGTGTTTTACCACCCCTTTAAAACAGGCCGCCAAAAACAACACTAGTTGTAACGGTCACTTAGTGCATTTACGGTAATTCGAGGTACAAAGAGAACTGCGCATGTGCGTAAAGAGTGTGTCTGTAATAGTTGTGACAGGTGAGCAGGAGAAGAGATAACCGCTCTACCAACTTTTGTACACTTTCTTTTATTTCCCTTTCTATTTATGACCAGAGTTGAATGTTTATTTGTATGCTTTTTCTCACTCTATCCCCATGTATGCAGATGAGTGTGACGTTTAAGTAATTTTATTAAACCCGTGGAAAATACGCCATCTCTCATCTCACGTGCATCTTTTCCTCCAACACCACATTGTTTTTCTCTCTCTGGGCAACAAAATCTCAACTTTGCGTTACAACGTGCAAAATTAAGTCAACATGCCTGTCTTGGCGAGTATTCTCAAACACAGTGGGTTATGTGCTGTAAACAATTGAGAAAGAAAACTGGATGCGTATCATTGTCTATGCATTTGTCTTAAAATGATAGTAGCCCAATATACCAACAGCTGTTTGGTACCACCAATGTTAATCAAACATCAAAAGAGAAAGAGAAAATCACTTTTATAGCTTTAACACAGTATTAATTAGATTAATTAGGCTATATTTAATTTATACAGTGAAAACTATAGTCTTATTTTACATTTGATTATTCAATGTCTGTACCTGAATACAGTTAGATTTACCTGAAAAACATAAAGCACTACTTATTTCATTTGTGATGACGACAGCTTGTAGGATAAGTGTGCCGCATAAAGCGTGAGTACCAAGCAGCATCTCCAGGTGCTCCCTTGAGAACCAGACCAATAAAGTTATGTGCACCCCGTCTATACTCCTATTTGTAAATGTGGAGTCATTTGGACAACGGATGAATAATGGAACATGACTAACATGTATTCAGCTGACCGAGCCTGACACGCACAAGTAAATGAAAACATCAGCCTTGAAAAGTGTTGTTGGAAGTTGGTAAATAAAGTAATAAGCCACAGTTACAGTAAATGGCTATTTGTTTTCTCATGTCCTCTATGCTTAGTCGCAGTAACCTTCTGTTAAAAGGCTTGCTGCTGCTGTATCTTATTACGTATCTCTGCTGCTGAACGCTAGTATTTTACTCCGGCATCAAATGCAATATTGTAAAACACCTTCTTAAACAAATAAGGCATTGTTTGATGTTTCGTAGATTAAGCAAAGGTTAATATTTAAACGAGAATGCCCATCCCATCTCTGTTCTGGAACCTAGAGTTCCCAAATTTTAGTTAAGGTGCTTAAGCAGATGCTGTATAGCAGTGTCCACCAAGAGAATATAAATGTACCACAAACATTCAATTTAGGAGTCATTTTTTTTACGATATTTGGAAAATAACTCAAATATTTGAGCTGATATTCTATTATATCTATGGGAATTTATTTGCCCCCTCAATTGCATTTTTTCATTGCATTTTATTTAACCTTTATAAGGGCAATTTTTCTAACTAAAAAATTATAATTATTTATATGTATAAATAATACATATACGTATATATCATATGTATCATCATCTTTTATGTTAAATTCCTAATATAATCAGAATAATAAGACAATAGGCTGTTAGCAATCAAATTAAATCAGTATCAACCAAAGCAGCTGCACCTGAAATCGCATTTAGATGCATTTACAAACTGTTTAATGCTGCTCAGAGGATTTACACAGAAATTACAATTGCGTAGTGTTGTCAGATTAATGTTTTAAATATAATATTTTGAATAGAAATATGTAATTAATAACAAAATGAAAAGATACTTAAATTATGAGAGTAAGACCACCAGTACAGTGGAGAAAATTATTATTTGATCCCCTGATGACTTTGTAAGTGTCTATAATTTGTATGGTAGGTTTATTTTTAACGGATAGAGACCGAATATCAATCAAAAAATCCAGAAAAAACACATTATATAAAAGGTTATAAATTGGCATTTGATCGAGTGAAATAAGTATTTGATCCCCAACCAACCAGCAAGAATTCTGCCTCCCACAGATTGCTTATGTGCCCATGTGAAACACAGATTAGTCCTCTCACTTTAAGGAAGTACTCCTAATGTCAGCTCATTATGTGTATAAAAGACACTTGTAAAGGTTAATAATATTCGGAAATGGAAGAAATACAAAATAACCATCAATCGCCTCGGTCTGGAGCTCCATGCAAAATCTCGCCACATGGGGTAAGGATGATAATGAGAAAGGTGAGGGGTTAGCCCAGAACTACACAGGAGGAGCTTGTTAATGATCTCAAGGCAGTTGGGACGACAGTCACCAAGCAAACCATTGGTAAAGCACTACGCCACAACGGATTAAAATCCTGCAGCGCCCACAAGGTCCCCCTGCTCAAGAAGGCACATGTACAGGCCCGCCTGAAATTTGCCAATGAACATCTAATGATTCAGAGAAGGCTTGGGAGAAAGTGCTGTGGTCAAATGAGACCAAAATTGAGCTCTTTGGCATCAAATCAACTCGTTGTGTTTGGAGGAAGAGAAATGCTGACTATGACCCCAAGAACACCATCCCTACAGTCAAGCACGAAAGTGGAAACATTATGCTCTGGGGCTGTTTCTCTACTAAGGTTACAGGACGACTTCACCGTATTGAGGGACTGATGGACGGGCCCATGTACTATAAAATCTTGGTCGAAAACCTCCTTCCCTCAGCCAGAACACTGAAGATGGGTCGTGGATGGGTCTTCCAGCATGACAGTGACCCAAAACATATCGTCAAGGCAACAAAGGAGTGGCTCAAGAAGAAGCACATTAAAGTGCCCCTATTATGCTATTTTAAAATTTCCTAATGTTGTTTTGGACACTCCTACGACAGGTTTACATACAAAGGTCAAAAAACGGTTTAATTTTCTCATAATATACATTTGCACATCACCACATTTTCAAAGATTCTCAAACGACTCGTCAGATGAATCAGTCTCTCTAAATCCCTCCTTTCTGCGAGCTACTCTGTTCTGATTGGCCAGACAGCGCAGTCTGTTGTGATTGGTTTACCGCGTACAGCGCGTGTGTCGAAAACAAAAACGTCCATTGCCATAACAACGTCAGCTCTGTGTGTCCTGAGACTTCCTACACCATAAACTAAACAGTAACGAACAATGACGTCGATTTTACCATATCAATCCGAGTGCGAGTCCGATGATGAAACATTGTAAGAATTCATTCAACCCGAACCTCCATCGCAAGGACGACTTGAGCAGGACATTTCTCAATGATATACTACTCGGTTTGAGGTACATTATGAGATATTGCAACTGTAATTACTCACCATCAGTATTAACAAGTGCATGTCCATCAACAAACCGATTATTTTACTTATAGGCCTACTTATTTATTTACCGAGTATTTTTCTAATTTATTGCGGTGAACATGTGGAAACTGTATCAATAACAGTGCATACATTAGCCAAGCTCTAGCGTGAATGACTGATGTAACATAAACGTGGGTGTAAAAAATCTTGCTCCATGCTTAATCTTTACTCAAAGTAGTGAGACCGACAGACGATCTGCATTAATGTACAGTTTTAGGTAATAGTGGCCGACAACTGATCAGCAGAAGTATTTCAGTAAGACAGTAATAATGTGAGTTAGCCAGAAGCAGGAGACCTACACAATATAAAACTCAAAACTAAGTATTTCGAACACCATCTTTCAAGAGAAAGCAGTTTGTGAATCCTGGATTGAACTCTGAGATTTGAGAAGCAGTCGTATGTAAAATAAAGGGAACACAGCAAAAGTGTAGGATTATACTGCTGTGGTATCGTGGTAAAGATGAATTTTAACCACTGATTCTTCACATGCTCGTCCTTGGGCAGTAAAAAAACCTGGCTTTACCTTCACATTGTAGTGCACAGCTTCTTGTAGAGCACAGCAGGAATCAGCTGCAGAATTGAGGGCGTTCAAGTTTTCCCTGATGTCTACGTGCGCAATATGCTAATGTTTCATCTTGACGTCACAATGAAACGGCTTATGACTCGTTTGAAAAACGATTCATTTAATTGACTCAGAGTCGACTCTTACTTTTTAAAGACAATAACTTTTTATACAGTGGACTTTCAGATTTAAAACTTTGCAGGATGTTTTCATTCACTTAGAGCTACAGTATGTTACACACTACATGGAAGGTCATTTTCAAAAATCCATAATAGGGGACCTTTAAATGCTGGTTGTTTGCTCCATCCAAATCCCAGGTCAGAGCAGCTTTCGACTTGAATTTGTAGAGGCTTTTTGTCCACAAATGAATCCAAAATTAAAGCCACCCATCTTGTGTAAAGGTTGAGGGATTCTTTGACACATATTCCAAGAAATGACCTCCATTCCCAATATAAATGCAAAATCAAGCATTTATTTCCAAAAGAAAGCAACAAAAAAAGGTTAATGTTGTGCAATTAAACAATGTGTGGTCGAAAGCTCTCTCCACCTTCACACCGGATTTCAATCTGACAACTTCCTTATACAGAGTCACCTTACAAAATAAAAGTAATCTCCTTTAAATTCATCAAAAACATTAAATCAAAGTTGTAGGTAAAGTACGAGTAAGCAGTTAATAAGCAAATTGTGTTCTATGGAGATTTTCTTGTTATCTTTCATATTTTATGGTATGAGATATGGTAAAAAAAAAAAGTTAAAGCAAGAGCAGAACAACCGGATTCAACACCAATGGGCTGAATTATATCTAGGTTTTTAACTTGGGCAGTGCAAACTTGTAAATCAACATTTTCTTCAATATAAAATTTCAAAATTAGGTTCTAATTTAATTTTCTCAAATTTAGCATTCATCATCTATATATTATTTTAAAGCTTGTGAGGACAACTGTTTTCTTGCCACTATGCATGCTTAAACTCACATATCATAGTCATGTATGAGGAGCACAAACGCAAAAAGTCTTTGGGTAAGCATAGGTTCAATGCCATCTGTTACACCTACCTCTGAACTACTTTGGTAATGAAGTCATCAGTGCAGATCAAAGCATCAGATAAACCCTTATAGAGCTTACAGGCTACCTGCATCGAATCAATCACCTCCATCACCACTGAGAGCAAAAACAGACTGAGTCAGACTTCAGAAGAGGCAACACTGATAACTTAAATGTAAATTGTGAGAGGTAAACATTTTTCCTTACCACATACAAGTGATTCATTTACAGGGTGTTGAAAGGACACACTAAAGCTTGAGTCTGTTAGTGGACACACTTCAAACTGCAGCAGTCCAGGAGTATCTGTTAAAAACATGAAATTATTTGGGTTGCACTTTATTTTACAGTACATGAACTTACATGTACTTACAATATACTTGACTAAGAAGGTACTGGGTAAAATAAGGTTAAGTTTAGGGTTAAGGTTACGTTTAGGGGTAGGTTCAGGGTTAGTACCTAGTTATTACCCAGCTATTGTAATTTCTATAATAAATAGTATGTACATGGGGAACAGGACTGTAAAATAAAGAGGGTTACACTTTATTCGAAGCTGTCATTGTTACAGTGTAAATATATATTTAAGTACTGTATAATATTATTTAACAACATGTACTTACTATAAGGTTAGGGTAGGATTAGGATTTAGTTGAGGGTTAGTTGCATGTAATTATGCATAATTTACAGTTATTACTATGATAAGTACATATAACATATGTAACAAGGACACTGTAAAATAAAGTTTTACCATAAAGTGCTACCATTATTTGCAAAACTCTGCATTTATGAGCAGAATATATAATTAACTTAGTATTACAATAGTTGATTTCAGATCTCATTTTAGCAGTGTTTAGAACAAACTCTCACCAAAGCAAATTAAAATGACAAATTTGGACTTGGACTTTTAACATTAATTATATATTACTTTGTCCACCTCAATAAAAAAAATATTTTTACTAATCTACCAACTCCTACAGCCATAATTATTACAAAAACAAACCACCCACCTTCCTTAATGTAGGTCTTTTTGACGCAGCTGCTAATAAGAGTGTTGTAAGCGGCCTGGTGTCTTATAATGTCGAGGAGAGCAGGCACCTGAGCAGGATGTCTGAAGGGAATCTTGGAAACCAAAGCTCCTTGAAGACACCTCCCATCCTGTACTGGGGCACCACCATTTAGGAAATAACAATGCTGCTGGCCTGGTAAAGACTAGTTGGATAGAAAGACAAACCATTTAAAGAATCAGATGAAAATCATAATAATTATATACTTTATACGTTATATACTTTAACTATACAGGGATATACTTTATATTACACAGGGATATACTTTTTTCCCTGTTATGTCCTGTCATAACAAGGACAGATGTTAAACAAACTGTTAAATGTGCTGATTTTTTATTCATATATTAGATGAATCATGTTCTGGTCAGAATATAGTTGACCGATTTCTGGACTAACTTATTTCCTAATCAAATTTGGCCTAAAAGAATTTGTCTGACCTGGGGCCATATGTATAAAACTTCTCAAAAATGCTCTTAAGAATGGACTTAAGCTTTTGACTTAAGGCCGCGTGTCCACCAAAGTGTTTTTAACTGTGGGCATAAATATAGCTGCAAGCAGCGATGACGGGCCTGAGCCGGTGGCACCACCCCGGTGCCTTCGGGGTAATTGTGCACGACGGCAATATGAAGTTAAGCCCGGTAAATGTTAAAGAACCATATCAAAGTTGTCTGAATACGCCACATTTACTGCATCATGCTGATATCCATGAGATCATTTAAATTGAGATGGATTTCATGCCATGGAATGTCATAGGTCACTTTGTTATCTTTAGCAGCTCAAAAATGATTTTGTCCATAAGTACAGTATTTATCTCAAGGTCTTTTTATAGTTTTATTAATCTAATTATTAAACTAATTATATAAAACTGTGTTGTCAATGCACTTCAAATATGTTAATCAAACTTATTAAAGAGACAAGGCCTAATACAGTTCCTGTCCTTAAATGCAGGCCAAAGCACACAGCAATGGAAGGGTTGAACTCTTGTCAGAGTGTAACTGACAACTGATTACATTTTTGGAAAGGACAAGACAGAGAATTTTACTTGCCCAAACCGATTAGAATAAAAAAAAAGAAAAAAAAAAGAAAAAGATTTTATAACATTTATTGTAAGCTGCGATCGATAGTGCACTATAAATACATTACTGACAGTAACAATGTTGTGCTTTTGAGGCTCGCAGACTCTCGAGGAGAAACCTAAAGAAATGAGCGCAGCACTCACAAAAGAAACAAGTTACACATACTACATTAATTGAAAAAAATGGTAGTATTATTTTATACAGAATAAATGATTTATAATTCAGAGGAGAATAAAATTAGTGTTAGTTCAAATTTTAAGGAAAACAAATATATTGATCTGAAATATAGCACATTATTTTTTAATTCATTCAGGTTCAAGTACCAAACATATACAATCTTAATTTAATTTAAAGCAAACAATAAATTTAAAAGATATGGGTTATATGCCATATATGCCGATAGTAGAACCTCGGATTCAGGAGGAACAATGTGGTTTTCGTCCCGGTCGTAGAACACTGGACCAGCTCTATACCCTCTCCAGGGTGCTGGAGGGTTCATGGGAGTTTGCCCAACCAATCCACATGTGCTTTGTGGATTTGGAGAAGACATTCGACTGTGTCCCTCGCGGCATCTTGTGGAGGGTGCTCTGGGAGTATGGGGTTCGGGGCCCTTTGCTAAGGGCTATTCGGTCCCTGTACGACCGGAGCAGGAGCTTGGTTCGCATTGCTGGCAGTAAGTCAGCCTAGATTTCTAGGTGCAGCCAGGGGCTGGAGGGTGTCAGGTTTGGGGACTACGCGATTCATCTCTGCTCTTTGCGGATGATGTTGTCGTGCTGGCCCCATCAGACCAGGACCTTCAGCGTGCACTTGGGTGGTTTGCAGCCGAGTGTGAAGCGGCTGGGATGAGAATCAGCACCTCCTAATCCGAGGCCATGGTTCTCAGTCGGAAAAGGGTGGCTTGCTCGCTTCAGGTTGGTGGAGAGTTTCTGCCTCAAGTGGAGGAGTTCAAGTATCTTGGGGTCTTGTTCACGAGTGAGGGAAGGATGGAACGGGAGATTGACAGATGGATCGGTGCAGCTTCTGCAGTAATGCGGTCGATGTACCGGTCTGTCGTGGTGAAGAAAGAGCTGAGCCGCAAGGCGAAGCTCTTGATTTACCGGTCAATCTACGCTCCTTATCTCACCTATGGTCATGAGCTGTGGGTAAGATCCCGGATAAAGGCAGCCGAAATGAGCTCTCTCCGCAGGGTGGCTGGGTGCTCCCTTAGAGACAGGGTGAGGAGCTCAGTCACTCGGAAGGAGCTCAGAGTAGAGCCGCTGCTCCTCCACATCGAGAGGGGCCAGCTGAGGTGGCTCTGGCATCTTTTCGCACGCACGCACGCACGCACACACACACAGTGGCTCAGTGGTTCATGTAGGTTGTCTACAAACCGGAAGGTTGGTGGTTCAATCCCCGGTTCCACCTGACCAAGTGTCGATGTGTCCATGAGCAAGACACCTAACCCCAGCTGCTCCCGATGAGCTGGATGGCGCCTTGCATGGCTGACACCGCTGTCGGTGTATGAATGAGTGAGTGAATGGGTGAATGTGAGGCTATATGTAAAGAGCTTTGGTGGCCATAGATCTGTGAAAGCGCTATATAAATGCAGTCCATTTACCATTTATACAGAGTATAAAACACTAGATGGCACAATAGACCTATTTCGAATAGACTCTTTCTGTTTACTTTTTGACATTACTTTAATCCCTCGCTACAGCAAAACCGTTTGAGATATTTAATATCCGTTCATAATTTAGCATCTTCAACGTAATTTCATCATGTTGAAAAAGTTTGGTGTGAATAAAATAAACCACTTAGGGAAGCACATGATGCGTTAATGGCGGTGCAGCTTTGAAAAGACGCTCTCCACACCACTCGCATTTTTTCAGGTCTTTGAAGGAAAACCAAATGCTAAATTACGTGAAATCATAGTCTTCCAACACTATCTCCCGAGCTGATCTGGATGGCGCCATTTTGGCCGGAGTGAAACAAGCCTTGAGCGAACAAAAGACTGATTTAGACAGAATTGTCACTGTCAAATCAAATCTGCTATAGATGATGTGCTGACGCCTCAGATTCTAGATCTGAAACGTGAAATTGAAAATACCAATAAAGCAGTTACCACCGAAACCGGGAAGATCGAGCAAGTTGGAAAATCGGTATCTCTGCTCCAATCCAGATACGACACTATACAGGCGGCTGTTCGTAAAGACAGGGATCAGATCAGCGATCTGAAATCTAAATTTGATGACATCACAATAAAGATCGCTGACATAGAAGACCGCAGTAGAAGATCCAATGTACGGTTAGTCGGCTTACGGTTAGAGAAGGTGCTGAGGGAGATGACTGCATCGCCCTTTTAAAGGCGAACCTGCCCAAATGGATACCTTCCATCGCGAACAGAGAAATTAAAATCGAACGCGCACATCGCATCTACTCAGACAAGCAGTCTAAACGCCCACGCACGGTTATATTCAAACTGTTGGACTACACCGGTAGACAAGCCATTCTCAACAGGGCGAGGGCCGCATACCCAGTCAAGTTCGGCAGCGAACCCCTTCATTTCTTTGTGGATTATAACGCAGACACTACAAAGAAAAGGAAGGCTTTCACTGAGGTGCGGAAGATGGATACATTCTGAATTCAATTGTTTCTCCTCTTCCCGGCTACACTTAAGGTCATTCATGCAGGGAAACAAAACCTCTTCTGTTCGCCGATGGAGGCCGAGCAGTATCTTCTGTCTTCACGGCCTGGGAACGACATCGCTATAGCATACGCGGGACTGCCTCCTCAACTGGACCGCTGTGCTGACATGGATATGGAGCAATCCGTAACTTAGTAGAGATAAAACTACATAGCGAGTATACTGTATATGCTTTTGTAAGCCATTTATCTTACTTTTCTTATTTGCTAATTGGTTTATATATATATATATATATATATATATATATATATATATATTAGAGGTGGGCATAGATTAATTGATTAGATTAATTTTGAAATTAATCTAGATTAATCTAGATTAAAATGGCTCATTTGAATTCTGCCGAAGGCATTCAGAATATGTGTGCTACCCAAATAATGACTATAAAAGTAAGTCTTTGAGAATGGGTTTCTCAAGCCAGGTGGCGCATTAGACCAGGGGCTTATCTCCTGTTTCCAAAATGCATCACAAACTGCTTGAGAAAGCTGTTCTACTCATAGACTGTAAAAAGTTACTACTGTACTGTTACCGTCCGTAGGCAACATTAGGTAGGCTTATGTTATTATCAACTATAGGCTATCAATTAGGGATGGGCGATATGGCCTAAAATCCATATTGTGATATACATTGCAGCCTCTTGCGATAACGATATTATAATAAAACCATTTCAGAACAGGTTACACAGACCCTGCTAAACAACTGCTAAATGTTTTTTTTTTTTTTAAAGGGTGTATGTAGTTTTGAGAACATATATTGTGCAAAACTGTAAGTATACAACATAATTTTGCAGATAAATAAAATTTAAGTACACTAGCTGCAGAGACTTAAGTAGGTCTAATGTTTATTATGGCTTGGAGCTTATGAAACCCCAAATTTAAAATTAGAATATTGTCTAACTGATGTCTTTTCAGTTAAAAAGAAACACAACAACGATTCTTAAAATCGGGCGCAGACAGAGATTATGTTCTACACCACTCAGATATATTGGGAATAATACGCGCGCGCTGGTATTCAGTGATATGTTTCGGTTTGAATTTGAGGTGGTAGAACGGATTAGTCGTGTGTTAACTTACCGAACTGTTACACCACACAGTCTACGTCGGACGGCTTAAATCCGAACCAAGTCCAAATAATGGATGTTGCACCGATCTTTTACACCAGCTTTCACTTTCAGCCGTGTTTACTTAAGATGACGACGAATATGATGCGTTGCAGCCAGGTGTTCCTCGCGGCCGCGGGTAGATTGCGTCATCATAGCTTGTGTAGCTTGAGCCAGCTCCCAACCCAACTTGGAGAATAGATTAACGCCGATATTTTTTTTATCGCGCGATAAGAGTCTCGCGTTAACGCCGATAACGGCCCACCACTAATATATATATATATATATATATATATATATATATATATATATATATATATATATATATATATATATATATATATATATATATTTATATATATATATATATATATATTTTTTTTTTTTTTTTTTTTTTTCCACCACAGAATAGGTTATGAACATTATTGGTTACTGAGGTAGGTCCCCCTTTATTTTATTTTTCTAGGCTTCTAAATCTCTGAGCAGGTTGAGATTTTATATAGGAATTTATTTTGTGATTTATTTTTAAACAATTTGTATTACAATCTTGAATCCTTCCCTATTCTAGCTATAAAAATATTTCCTTAGTAGTGGTTGGGATCACACCGCAATTGTGCCGTCACGGCTCTTGTAAACTGTAGCCCTATGCAAGCCAGGGGATTCGTTATATCCTCGCGGCTTGCAAAGTGTATGTACATAGTTTCGTTTAATGTTCATCTGTGTTCTGTTCATGGCAGCAACTAATTTTAACGTACATTTTTTTCAAAATGGTTTTCGAGGCCTGGGCTTTTCTACACTTCACTTGTCATTTTACCTCCACACGATATGTCTGCTTTTAATATTCTAAGTTGGAATGTGAGGGGTTTAAACTCACCAATAAAGCGCACTCGTTGTTTGGAATTTTTGCGACGGAAAGATGTATCCATTGCTCTACTCCAAGAAACCCATTTAAAAGATGGAGATGTTCATCGCTTTCAAAATAAATATTATAAGATGTTGGCATGTTCATGTGCGCTTAACAAATCTAAAGGTGTCTTAATCCTGTATAAGAGATCATTAAGTTTATCTGTGGATTCAATGGGGAAAGATGATTGTGGGCGGTTCGTATGCAGCCACTAGAATTAATCATACTAAAGTCCTTTTAACATCTATATATGCACCGAACGTATGTGACCACCAATTTATGGATAATATTTCTGGAATTTGATTAATTTCAATGATTATCAGATTATTTTAGGCGCAGATTTCAATGCTTGTGTCCACCCTGAGTTAGACCGCTCCTCCACTGACTCTGTCGCAACGCCCTCATCAGTAGCTCTTAATAGCTTAATCGCAGAGCTTAATCTTGTAGACCCATGGCGTATTAAAAATAGTAATTCTAAAGTTTACACATTCTATTCTACCCGTCACAAGTCGTTTTCTAGGATCAATTATATTCTGGTTGATCCTTCTCTAGTCCAATACATCAGTACTATTGATATTTTGCCTATTTTGATTTCGGATCATTCAACGGTTATTTGTAATATCACAATAGGTGCTAAAGTCTCTAAAGTCAATAGATGGCGCTTTAATACTACATTATTATACGACATCTCCTTCCTCATCAACTTAGACAAGAATTAATTATTTTTTTGGAAATTAATTCCCACTGCCATAATCCACAGACGTTGTGGAAAGTTACAAAATGCTTTTTAAGGGGTAATTGCATTTCATATTCTGCCAAAGTCAAGGCCTCTAGGAATAAACGGTTTGAGGAGCTAGAAAAAAAGATTAATGATCTAGCTCGTCAACAGGCTTGTGTTTTTTTCCGATAAGCTTAATCAGGAGCTATTTTTATTGAAAGCAGAATATACTTCTCTATCTATATCCAAAGCTGAGTTTATCATTCATAGAACAAAGCAAAAATACTATTTTAATGCAGATAGGCCTAGCAGATTGCTTGCACTGAAACTCAGAATCTAAAGCCAGCATTGATGTTATTAAAACTGACTCTGGTGAAATTACTACGGACCCAAAGGCTGTTAATGATGAGTTTAGAATTCTACTCTACGTTGTATTCTTCTGAGGTCTGCCTTGACAGAGGAGAATGTAGTGATTTTCTCAGTCACCTGAATCTTCCCACTTTACCAATATCTGCTCAAGAATTACTGGATGCTCCTCTAACACTGGAGGAACTCCACAATGCAGCTAAATTGTTGCAGAAAGGTAAATCTCCTGGCCCTGATGGAATTCCTCCGGAGTTCTATCTAGGATATTGTGGGCCACTTAATTCTGAAGTCCATGAATTATGCCATTGATCATGGTACACTTCATAGAGATCAAAATGTTGCCATCATTACCCTGTTGTTTAAAAAAGCCAAGGCATTGATCCTAGCCAAGGCATTGGTTTTAAGATTCGAACCATATATTGACAATCTGATTCATTATGACCAGACTGGCTTCTTGAAGGGCCGTTTAGCATCGGATAACATGCGCCGACTATTACACATTATTGATTACGCTCAGACCACTAATGCTACTTCTGCCATTTTTTCTTTGGACGCTCTCAAACATTTGATAGGCTTGAATGGGATTATCTGTGGGCTGTTCTGGAGCGTTTTGGATTTGGCTCCAAGTTCCTAAATATTATACGATTGTTATATAAATGTTCTTCTGCTTCCGTATCAACAGGTTTCTGTCAATCACAACCTTTCTTACTTCAAAGAGGTTGTCGGCAAGGTTGTCCCTTGTCACCAATTTTATTTGCACTCTCACTAGAACCTCTCGCACAAGCTCTTAGACAAAGCCAAACAGTAACACCTATAACTATTAACAACTCACATCACCACATCTCATTATATGCAGATGACATTATGCTTTATCTTTCAGACTTAAATACCTCTCTACCAGAAGTTTTGTGTTTGTTCAACTCCTTTAGCACTATGTCTGGTTATAAAATAAATTGGGATAAGTCATCCTTAATGGTACTTAATAGCATTACTAAAGCAGCATCTCTACCTGGTGGCCTTGTCTTTGCTAATTCATGCACCTATCTTGGTATTAAAATTGCTGATTCTTTGTCTAGGATTGCTCAGACAAATTTTACTGAAATCAGTCAGAAAATTAAGCAGGACATACAGAGGTGGGACAATGTAAAAATGTCAATGCAAGCTAGAATTAGCACGGTTAAAATTAACATTTTACCCAGAGTTAACTTTTTATTTTTCATGCTCCCGTGTTTTCCTCCCCCAAAATTTTTCAAAGAAATTAATTCATTAATCTCTAAATTCATCTGGGGTGGTAAGCGTCCTAGAGTCAGCCTTTCAGTATTACAGCGTGCAAAACTGCATGGCGGTCTTGCACTTCCTAATTTAATGCTTTACTACTTTGCTTTCCAAATTAGGGCCATGCGTGTCTGGGTGGACACTCACTCCAAAGTACCCTGGAGAAGCATTGAGTCTGACCGTGTTTTTCCCCATAGACTTCAAGATCTGCCTTTTACTGGTGTAGGCTCAAGAAGTTTACATCAGAAGTTCGGAAATATTATTTCAGTTACTTTAAAAGCTTGGTTCAATGCAGAAAAGATTACAGGTCACGTTAAAAAAAATCTCACGTCAGTCTCCTCTCTGGAACAATGCCCGCCTATTATCTGGTAATCAACCTTTCATTTACCCTTCCTGGTCCTTAAAAGGTGTGTTCACATTTGGTGATATATTCAATGGCAGTGGATTGCGCGCATTCCAAGATATTCAAGCAGATTATTCTTTGCCAGGTACCTCCTTTTTTATGTACTTGAAGTTGAGGTCTGCAATGAAAGCATACGGGGTACCTTGGAATTCTAGCCTAGATGATCACCCATTGTTAAAGTGGTTCAAAAATACTGGGAAAATTCAGGGCACAGTCTCCTTGATTTATAAACAACTACTTGAATGTTCATATAAGACCCTGAAGGTATTAGCTGTGTGGGAGAGAGAACTCTCATGGTTGGGCTATAGTCCTGACTGGAATACAGTTTGGTCAAATCTCTGTCTTACCTCCAAAAACCCCTCGCACATTCTTATTTCAAAACTGTACACAAAATGTATTGTACCCCATACAAGCGATACTTGATGAAACTCTCATTAAATCCTAATTGCAGTCTGTGTAACAATAACTCTAAAGGTACTTTTTTGCATATGTTTTGGGACTGTTCAGTTATATCCAATTTTTGGAAACATGTAGTTCAAGTACTAAAACATATCACAAAGTTGCAGTTTGACCTCGACCCTTGTCTTATGTTGTTGAATGATGATTCTTCATACAACTTTACGTTATGTCTGGTTTCACTGCTGCTAAAAAAAACAATTATACAGCAATGGTTCACTCCTGACATGGATCTTAAAAGATTCTGGCTGCTGTCTTTTCATTATATTGCTTGTTTAGAACGCAGCACTGCAAGGATTAATGGGGCTAGAATACAAACGGTCACTTATTGGAGTAGTACAGCCCAAGCTCTAAAAGAATTGTTTTAAATTGATGATGCAGTATTCTGTGCTGTAATTAGTTGCCGGGGTTTATTTGTATGGTCCCTTTAAGTTACCCTTCCTTGTGTACTTTGTGTGTTTTGTGTCTTTTTCTTTTATTGGTATTCATGCTGTCATCCAACATTTGTAATGTTATTATTTCAAATAAAAAAACAATCACAAAAAAAATAACAAATAAAAATAAACCACTTAGGAGGAGTAGCTAAAAACTCAAGAGTCTGAAATATATATAAAAAAAAAAAAATCCACATTCAAACCAAAATATATGACTTCCTGTTGGTCGGAGCTAATGACTATAAATTAGAAAGTTGGCTCGATGAGAACAATATACGTACTGAGTTCTGTGACTTTAGGTAAAACTAACCCCCCACTCAGTGGCGCTACTGAGCCCCTCCACCACGCCCATTTCTGAGACTTTGCACACGTTTACTATCTGACATGTTTTATGTGCATGTTGAGTTTCATGCAATTTGAAGCATGTTAAGAGCCTCAAAAGTATACAAAAAGAATATTGAAGTTTATTGTGTTGCCATGGCAACAGTATTTAAGATATCAATAAACCTTTCACAGGTCTACATCTGCCGTGTGTTTACATTATAAAGATACAGTTGGTGCGGTAGATGGCACAATATACCTATTCTTAATAGACACTTTCTATTTACTTTTTGACAATTTTAATACCTCACCATAGCAAAACCATTTGAGATATTCAATATCCGTTCACAATGTAGCATCTTTAATGCATTTTCATCATGTTGAAAAAGTTTGGTGGGAATTAAATAAACCACTTATGAGTGGGTAAAAATTCAGAGGCTGATTTAGCAAAAAATCCACATTCAGACCAAAATATTTGATTTCCTGTTGGTCAGAGCTAATGACTGTAAATTAGAAAGTTGTCTGGCTCGATGAGAACAATATACGTACAGAGTTGTGACTGTAGCTAAAACTAACTTTGTCAAAAGGTGGTGCTACTGAGCTGTCTTTTGCAGCTCAAAAATTATTTTGTAAGTCCACAAGTACAGTATTTATCTATCTCAAGGTCTTTTTGTATTTTTTTTAAAATTTAATTAAACTAATTATATAAAATTGTCAATGCACTACAAATAAACTGGTTCTATGCCTTTACTTTATTAAAAAAAACTTATTTAAAAAAATACAAGGCTTAAGACATTTATTTTACACTCTATCCTTTAATGCAGGCCAAAGCACACAACAATGAAAAGGTTAAACTAAACTATCACCCAACAGACACCCCACCTCCACACACACACACACACACACACACACACACACACACACACACACACACACACACACACACACACACACACACACAGCAAAAAATGCTCCAAAAAATCCACACTCAACATATCTGACTTCCTGTTGGTCGGAGCTAATGACTGTAAATTAGAAAGTTGAGAACAATATAAGTACAGAGTTTTGTTACTGTAGATAAAACTACCCCCCCCCACCCCCACACTTTTGTCAAAAGGTGCCGCTACTGAGCTCCTCCTCCATGCCCGTTTCTGAAACTTTGCACGTCTACTGGATAAGAAATGTGGTGTGAGTCGAGTTTCATGCAATTTCAAGCAGTCTAAGAGTCTCAAAAACACCCAAAAGGAATATTAAAGTTTGATGCGTTGCCATGGTAACAGTATCTAAGATATCAATAATTCTTTCACAGGTCTACATCTGCCGTGTGTTTAGATTATAGTAATGAAGTTGGAAGGAAATCGGGTAAAAATAAGAGGGTGGTTTCAAAGCTTTTCTCGCCATAAATTTGTTTCCTCGACAAACCGATATCAAAAATCTGTCCGCAATTTATCCTCAATGTCTTGACTTCATGCACACCGAGTTTGGTGGCAATCGGATTAATTCCCAAGGAGGAGTATTTCAAATTCCAGAGCATGCGTTTCCAAACAACCCTAAATAGCTGACTTCCTGTTGGGCTGGCAAAAAATGTAAGAGTACGAAAGTTGTTTGGCCTGATGAGATCTATATGTGTACCAAGTTTCATATTATCACATGCAAGCGTGTTTGATTTATGGACCAAGTTTTCTGACCCCGTTCAAGGGGGTGCTGTTGAGCCCCCCTGCCATGCCCGGGTACCAGCTTCAGCCCGGCCCTGATGGCCGCGGGTTCTGAGTTAATAACCATGCTAATACTAGCTGAACTGTCATTAGCAATTGGCATGATACATTTGCATAATATTACATAGTCCTGCTGTTAAAAATACAAATTTTTATTAAAAAATTAAATTAGGGGTGTCACACTAAAGGACAAAAAATCTTAACTTCAGTGGTCTGAAAACATAGTTAAATATTTGAACAATTCTGAGAGAAATACTTGCCATGTGCACTGCTGATGGGTTTCATAGGGGTCTTCAGTCACATGACCTTGAATGGGGTCTTTCAACTAAATTTAGTTGTCCATGATATTGCCCAACTTAATATCAGGTTATTGCATAACACCAAAGGACATTTTTTTCTGTGACAAACTTTATTAAATTCCTACATTTTTAGAAATGTATGTATAGGAAAAGTGATGGCCACTTAGTGAAATAGACACTTGCACAATTATGCCAGGAGTGTTCATTAAGATGTTTAAACATTATTTTCTTTATTTATAAAAGTTAATATTTATGAAATAATGTTGTCTACCGTCACACCATAGGACGATTTTGAAATTTGGCTCAAAGTTGAAAAAAAATAAATAAATAACTCAGGTATTCAAACAACAAATTCATGTAAAACAAGAAAATGTTTAACCATTTATAGTATTCTAAATGATGAAAATGTGAAATAAATTATTTCTTTATCTTCTGTGACGGTGAAAAAGCCACGTCACGTCAACTACCCATATAACAAAATATTTTTGAAAATTATCAAAAAAGCTGGCCCTGGCTGGCAACTTTATCAAAAATAATGGCGCGGAAAGAGGTAATAACCAGTGGTGTAGTCTACATGATACACAGGTGTACACCGTATACCCACTAGGAAAGGTCAAGAATTTCAGTATACTCAAAGTGTGAGGATACGTAACAACATCGTTTTGTGACAGAATTTTCATAAATTCACACCAACTGTGTTGCGAAAAGACACGGATCGAATCACAGAATCCAGTCACAAAAAAATAAAAGGAATTAGACTTTTTATTTGATTACATTTTAAGATTCACTAAATTGTTAGATTTTATAAATTGATTTGATTACCACCATTTTTAGTAAATTTGTATTTGTCCTTTAAATGTTTTTATATTCTCTGTACTCCTGACAGTAAAATAAACCACAATACAGGTTCAGTGCGGAAAATCGTGATATACCGTTAAACCAATAGAATCTTAAAGGGGTCATGAAATGGTTTTTGTTTTAGTTTTATTATGTTCACTTAGGTGCAATTATAGTATTAGTATAGTTTTTTGTACAATTATTTTTTTTAAATTTCAGTGATTTATGACCTTTTCCCACCCTGTTTCCCATCCTCTGATTCAAACAGTCTGTTATGGGGGTGTTTCCCCTTTAAAGGCCCTTTCACACCGGATGCGTAACGAAAAAGCGAAACGAAAAAGCGAATAGTTCGTGTGCGAATAGTTCGCATCAAAACCATTCACATCAGCCGCGACGCGAATTTGCGACGTTTGTGACGTTCAGAGAGCTTCAACATTCCAAAACTTTCGCGCGAATCGCGCCGACAGCTGAGAAAACATGGACACTTCATCATCATCATCCAGTCATAGTCATAGCATCCAGTGAAGACGAGCTTTTCATTTTATTTAAAAGACAGAAAAGAAGGTTTTGGGTGCAGCCAATCTTACAGAACAGAGAGTCTGAAGGGGAGTATGCTTATGTGCACAGTTTTTTTTTGCGTCTTCAACTAAACACAGTTCGTTTTGTAATGTAAATACACATTACATGTAACACACGACGTAAGTAAGTTAAAAATCATTCGACTAGAAACTGTAGATATCAAATAATGTAAAAGCAGCCCTAAATAGTCTCACTACATTTTGTTACGTGTTCAAAGTAAACACGGTCTCTGTCTCTATCTTTGACGATAATAGTGTTAGCTTTCTATCCCAAATGTAGTTTAGCCTGCTAGCCTACACAGCACAGGACTATACAACGACTAAAACTATCACACAGTATACTCACAGTCAAGATAACCGAGTTGGTTGGCAATGCTACGCCACACATTGTCTTTCAAATCGTTGTCCTTGTAGTATGTGATTGGCTGAAGCCTTTTCTGTCGCAGCAAAAGTAAAAAAAATCGACATCGAAGCGAAAAAAATAAAAGTCGTTTTTTCGCCGCAGCACATTCGCGTTCGGTGTGGAAGCACTCATTACACAAACAGCTGATCAAAAACTAAACCCATCGCGCAAATTATTCGTGCGTCAAAATCGCGTCCAGTGTGAAAGGGCCTTAAGAGTTCAGTGTTATTTAAGAGTTCAGTGTTAAGAGTTCAATCTGGGGCTCAGGTCAGGAAGCAGACAGACTGGCTAAACCGACCGTCTGCTAGCGGCCTCGCGTCACCAAGGTCAGATAAATCACATCACTTTCATCTCTTTCACCTAGCTATCATCATATAGAGACTGTGTCTGTTCCCCGAACTTGGAAATCCAAAAAACTTTTAAACCCATCTAAGGTTAAAATTTTTATTGATGTTCAACAAATAAAAAACAGCTATAATACAGATGAGCAAATGCTAAAGCTTGGGTTGCTGAATATTCGATCGCTTACTTCAAAAGCACTCGTTGTTAATGATATGATTTCAGATAATAACCTAGATGTGCTGTGTTTGACAGAAACCTGGCTAAAACCAAACGATTACATTACTTTAAATGAGTCCACTCCGCAAGATTACTGTTATAAACATGAGCCTCGTCTGAAACGTAAAGGGGGTGATGTTGCTGTAATTTATAGTAATAGTTTCAAAACCACTAAGAAATCAAGTTTTAAATATAATTCTTTTGAAGCATTGGTGCTTAATGTAAAAATATATAGTGTAAATGATAGATCACGTTTGAGATTTGTGCTGGCTACTGTATACAGGCCACCAGGGCACCATACAGACTTTATCAAAGAATTTGCGGACTTTCTATCAGAATTAATATTGACTGCAGATAAAGTACTAATTGTTGGTGATTTTAATATACACATCGATAATGAAAAAGATGCATTGGGATTGGCATTTAAAGACATTGTAAATTCAATTGGAGTTAGACAACACGTGTCAGGACCTACTCATCGTCGTAATCATACTCTAGATCTAATATTATCACATGGAATAGATGTTGATGCTGTTGAAATTCTGCAGCAGAGCGATGACATCTCAGATCATTACCTAGTCTCGTGTAATTTGCATTTAGCCAAGGCTGCAAAGCCGACTCCGTGTTTCAAATATGTGAGACCTATCACTTCTGCTACTAAAGATTGCTTTATTAATAATCTTCCTAATCAGTTTCATCATCTCAGCATCCCGGATAGCTTAGAAGAACTAGATATTACAACAGAAACGTTTAACTCTCTCTTTTCCAGCACTTTAGACACAGTTGCTCCGTTGCGCTTAAAGAAGATTAAAGAAAATAGTCCAACACCGTGGTACAACGAGCACACTCGGGCCCTTAAGAGAGCAGCCAGAAAAATGGAGCTCAACTGGAAGAAAACAAAACTAGAGGTATTTCGCATTTCATGGAAGGAGAGCTCATTTACTTACAGAGAGGCTTTAAAAGCTGCTAGATCTGCTTATTTTTCAACCCTATTAGAAGAAAATAAACATAATCCTAGGTATTTATTTGAAATGGTGGCTAAACTAATGAAAAATAAAGCTTCAAGCCCAGAAGTTTCCAAGCAACACAGCAGTAATGACTTTATGAACTTCTTCACTTATAAGATTGATAATATCAGGGACAAAATTATAACTATGCAACCGTCTACTACAGTATCGCATCAGGCAGTGCATTGTAGTCTCCCTGAGGAAAAATTTGATTCATTCGTTGCTATAGGAGAGGAAGAATTTACTAAACTCGTTAAATCATCTAAATCGACAAAATGTATGTTAGACCCTATACCGACTAAGCTACTGAAAGAGATGCTTCCAGAGGTCCTAGATCCTCTTCTTAATATCATTAATTCATCTTTGTCTCTAGGATACGTACCAAAAAACTTTAAGCTGGCTATGATTAAACCGCTTGTTAAAAAAACGCAACTTGATCCTACAGAATTAGTCAATTACAGGCCGATCTCGAATCTACCTTTTCTGTCAAAGATATTAGAAAAGACAGTATCCTCACAACTGTGTTCCTTTCTTGAAAGAAATGATATCTGCGAGGATTTCCATTCCGGATTTAGACCGTACCATAGTACTGGGACAGCTCTCGTTAGAGTCACAAATGATTTGTTCTTATCATCCGATCGTGGTTGTATCTCGCTATTAGTGTTACTCGATCTTAGTGCTGCATTTGACACCATTGACAACAAGGTTCTTTTAAATAGATTAGAACATTATGTTGGCATTACGGGAAATGCACTAGCATGGTTTAAATCATACTTATCTGACCGTTATCAGTTTGTAGCAGTAAATGATGAGATGTCTCATCGATCACAAGTTCAGTATGGTGTACCACAAGGCTCAGTACTAGGACCGCTGCTGTTCACTCTGTACATGCTACCATTAGGAGATATCATTAGGAAACATGGAATTAGCTTTCACTGTTATGCTGACGATACTCAGCTGTATATTTCTTCAAAACCTAACGAAACTTATCAATTCACAAAATTAACAGAATGCATAGCGGATATAAAAAATTGGATGATTCGTAATTTCCTACTTCTAAATTCTGAAAAAACAGAGTTTCTAATTATTGGTCAAAAAACTTCCTCACGTAATAATCTAGAATACTGTCTAACACTTGATGGCTGCTCTGTTAAGTCTTCGTCGTCGGTTAGGAACCTGGGTGTGCTCTTTGATACCAATCTTTCATTTGAAAGTCACGTGTCTAGTATCTGTAAAACTGCATTTTTCCATCTTAAAAATATATCTAAATTACGCCATATGCTCTCATTGACAAATGCGGAACAATTAGTTCATGCGTTCATGACCTCAAGGCTAGATTATTGTAATGCTCTACTGGGTGGTTGCCCTGCACGCTTAATAAACAAACTACAGCTGGTTCAAAACGCAGCAGCTCGAGTTCTTACCAGAACCAGGAAGTATGACCATATTAGCCCAGTTATGTCAAAACTGCACTGGCTCCCTATTAAACATCGCATAAATTTTAAAATATTGCTGATTACTTACAAAGTACTAAATGGTTTAGCTCCGCAGTACTTGAGCGAGCTCTTAACGCATTATAGTCCGTCACGTCTATTGCGATCTCAAAATTCCGGCCAGTTACTAATACCTAGAATATCAAAGTCGACTGCTGGCGGTAGATCCTTTTCCTATTTAGCACCAAAACTCTGGAACAGTCTTCCTACCATTGTCCGGGAAGCAGACACACTCTGTCAGTTCAAAGCCAGATTAAAGACACATCTCTTTGACCTAGCATTCACATAATACATGATAGACTTCTATAATTTAATGTTAGGCTGCATAGATTAGGTCAGCCGGAACCGGGAACACTTCCCATAAATCCTGATGTACTCGTTACATCATGAGAAGAATGGCATCTACGCTAATTTTAGTGTCTGTGTTTATCCCAAGGTTTTCCCGCAGCCTGCCGGATCCAGGCCGTATCCAGATCTGATGAAGGACCTTCGCCTGGACCGATGACAACGCAGTGCTGAAGTGCCAACTAGTCTCTCCCTATGGAGGATCCCTCTACCACTATACAGATAAGGCGTTGTCGGGAAAATTCGTTTTGCGTTCCTACCCCAAAGCAACAAAATAAAATAAAATTCTTTATCAAAATTTATAAGGAAAGACAAGTACTTTGTTTAGGCTTGGCTTGTAGGGAATTCCAAACCTGCGTATTTTCAAACGCACATAACTATAGAACCCATTCTAAATGCGTATGTGAACGCCATCAGCGTTTCTCACAGGTTCGCGTTTAAAGTCTGTGTAGAGAGAATGGTGTCGTCTTAGCGGCCCCTAATTTAATAACAAATGATCGTTGCGACGGAAGCGAATCAATCAAAACTAACTTTAGCTGGAAAATAACTTAACTCTGCTATAAAGCCAAAACAATCTCTGTTACCTTAAATTATACGCTTATCCCTGTAAAGCTGCTTTGAAACAATCTACATTGTTAAAAGCGCTATATAAATGAAGATGACTTGACTTGACTTGTTAATGTCGACTGTTATGATTGGCTAACGTCATTGGCTAAAAGTAGTTTTAAGATGAAATACATTACTTACAGTTTGCGGCGTCGTTGTTGGGCCCAGAATAGTCGGCACGGCCTGATCTTTAAGAAAAAGTTTTCTGGCAAAGCCAGCATCATACTGCGATTTGTTCTCAAAACAGTCATCCTTAAAATATAGAGAACACACGCTTAAATTAACACTGCCGTGACTGGGACGTAGGCAAAAAATAAACTGCATCCATTTTTCCCTGATGTCTGGATTGAACATTTTGTTTGTCCACAGCCAGGAACAGCACATCTGCGTGGCATCGCAATCTTCTTGTAAACAGACCCCCTCGCTGCACGTTGACTGAACACCTGTGGGCGTAGACAATGATGTGATGATGCGAAATGAGGCGTAGTTGTCTTGTGCTGGAGGCGGTCATATGCAAACGACTGGTACAGCACTTTGTACCGTGACGTCACTTCTAACCATGGATCCCCAACAAGCTGTAATTAGAGCTTGATTAAATAAATGCATCGTTTATAATGGGGAGGACGTCTTAAGCTATGAAACTTGCAGGAAGTTTTAATGGTACAAAGACCTCTTTATAGACCAAAAGATCAAGGCAAATTTGGTTTCTCATGTCATGACCCCTTTAAAAAAAATGCAGTGATATAGATTTTTGGTCATACTGCTCATCAGTAGCACTGACAAAAGATCTACACTGTTGTTGTCCAATGCAAGTAATTTGACGATGATCAGCATCAATTACTTTTTGAGCCAAAGAAGTTCATTACAACATGGTTGAGAAGCCATCGCTGTGCCATGCAAGCAGGGAGACAATGCACACCTCAGATCCAAGAGTACAAACATATTTGGAAAGCTTTGTAGACTACCAGGCAATTAACACTAAACAATAGAAAATCAGTCCAGTCTCCCCAGAAGTAAATGTCATTGGCTGTTAAAGTCTTTTGTTGCTTATAATAAATTGACATGTTAACACATAAGCAGTATTTCATAATGCTCTCAATTACATGTAGATGCATATGCATTAGTGAGTGTTGGTTGTGCTTATGGTGTGTCGCTCTGGGACGGGTGAGTATGAGGCTGGGAGGGAAAAATCACAGTATACTCACTCCAAAAAACGTCTCGGTTACGGATGTAACCCTCGTTCCCTGAGTAGGGAACGGAGACGTTACGTCGGATGACGACGAATGGGGTTTCGCTTAGAAATCCTATCATCTTCGAGTATTAAAACACGAGCCAATGGCAAAGAAATGCCATGGGTCTGCGGAATTTGCATAGCGTAACTCCGCCCCGCCCTGGGGGTATATAAGGAAGTGCGCGAGCAGAATGCAGATATGTCTTCGCTGAGGAGCCGAGACTGAACTCAGGCGTTCCAGCGGTACAGCGGAAGTGGCAGGGAGACGTAACGTCTCCGTTCCCTACTCAGGGAACGAGGGTTACATCCGTAACCGAGACGTTCCCTTTCGTTGTCACTCCGAGTTACGTCGGATGACGACGAATGGGGTTCCCGTATAATCACGCCACCTCTCGACTGTCTTCCAGTGCCCTGCGTAAGTCTGAGCTCCCTGTCGTGAGACTAGCACGGACGAAGGAGTCCTACTTAACACAGGAATACCAAGGTACACTGGGAAGCATATCCAGTGGAAATATGCAATCATGCCCAACCCGAAGGGTCAGATGTCTGTTAGCGAGGCGCCATGCGCTAGAGCCCAAGAGGATGCCACACTCCGAGTGGAGTGGGCCGTCACACCAAGGGGGCATGGTCGACCTTGCTGCTGGTAAGCCAAAGCAATGGCGTCCACTATCCAGTGAGACAACCTTTGGAGAGAGCCTTTCCCTTCAGCTTCCCACCATAACAGACAAAGAGCTGGTCTGAGGTCCTGAAACACCGCGTTCTGTCTACGTAAGCACGAAGGGCGCGTACTGGACAGAGCAGTGCCAAGGCTGGGTCTGCCTCCTCCAAGGGCAGCGCTTGCAGGTTCACTACCTGGTCTCGAAAGGGTGTGGTAGGAACCTTGGGCACATATCCAAGCCGGGGTCTCAGGATCACGTGAGAGTTAGCCGGCCCGAATTCCAGGCACGCTTCGTCAACCGAAAATGCCTGCAGGTCCCCTACCCTCTTGATGGAGGCCAATGCAACCAGGAGCGCTGTCTTCATTGACAGGAACTTAAGCTCCACTGATTGTAAAGGCTCAAATGGAGCACTCTGCAGGGCAGTTAAAACCACTGAGAGGTCCCAAGAGGGTACGAGGGGAGAACGAGGAGGATTTAGTCTCCTGGCTCCCCTCAGGAACCTGACAATCAGGTCGTGCTTTCCCAAGGACTTACCATCAACTGCGTCGTGATGTGCGGCAATGGCGGCAACATACACTTTCAGGGTGGAGGGAGACAGCCTTCGCTCCAACCCTTCTTGCAGGAAGGAAAGCACGACACTGATGGGGCATTTCGTGGGTTCAAGATCTTTAGAAGAACACCAGGTGACGAAGAGGTTCCACTTCAACGCATAGACATGTCTCGTGGACGATGCTCTAGCGGAAGTGATGGTAGCCACCACCGCTGGTGGTAGGGTACTCAAACCTGCCTCGTCCCGTCCAGAAGCCACACGTGGAGGTTCCAAAGACCGGGACGAGGGTGCCAAAGGTGCCCCGTCCCTGAGAAAGGAGGTCCTTCCTCAGAGGAATTGGCCAGGGAGGTGCTGTCGCAAGGAGTATGAGTTCTGAGAACCAGGTGTGGTTGGGCCAGTATGGGGCAACCAATATAACCTGCTCCTTGTCCTCCTTGATCTTGCGCAGGGTCCGCGCAAGAAGGCTCACTGGGGGAAACGCATACTTGCGTAGGCCCCGCGGCCAGCTGTGCGCCAGTGCATCCGTGCCGAGCGTGCCCTCGGTCAGGGAATAAAACAGGTCGCAATGGGACGAGTCGTGGGAGGCAAACAGGTCTACCTGTGCGTCGCCGAACTGATCCCAAATCAGCTGGACCGTCTGGGGATGGAGCCGCCATTCTCCAGCGAGAGGCCGAACTCGAGACAGCTCGTCGGCCGCCTGGTTCAGGTGTCCCGGGATATAAATGGCTCGAAGCGACCTCAGATGCTTCTGACTCCATATGAGGAGGTGGCGAGCGAGTTGCGACATACGGCGGGAGCGTAGACCACCTTGATGGTTGATGTACGCTACTGTCGCGGTATTGTCTGATCGGACTAGTACGTGCTGACCCCTGAGCAACGCATGGAAGCGGTGCAGGGCGAGACGTACAGCCAGCAACTCGAGGCAATTGACATGCCATAGGCGCTGGGGTCCTGTCCAGGAGGGCTGTGGCGCCTTCCTACGGCTTCCTCTCCGACGCGACCCGGGAGCAGCGGACTGCTGGGGCCGATCGGGAGGGGCGGGAACCGTAGGAGGGCGCCCTCGGCGGCGAGCGGGCTGAGGCACCTGTGCCGACGACTGCGCTGCCGGAGCAGCGGGCCGCCGGGGCAGGACGTGTTTTAGAGCCTCAGTCTGCTTCTGGGCAGTCGAGAACTGCTGGGCAAAGTCCTCGACTGCACCGCCGAATAGGCCAGCCTGGGATATGGGGGTGTCGAGGAACCGGGTCCGCTCGGCCTCCCGCATATCAGCCAGGTTTAGCCATAGGTGTCGCTCCTGGACCACCGAAGTGGCCATCACCTGACCCAGCGAGTGTGCGGTCACCTTCGTCGCTCGGAGAGCAAGGTCGGTGGCGGCACGCAACTCATCAAAGAGTGCTGGGTCAGACCTCCCCTCGTGCATATCACGCAACATCTGGGCCTGGTAGACCTGCAGAGTCGCCATGGCATGCAGTGAGGAGGCCGCCAGCCCCGCAGCTCTGTAGGCCTTCGCCACCAGGGTGGAAGAGAACCTACAGGCCTTGGAGGGGTGCTTTGGGTCCCCGCGGGAAGAAGCACTCTGAGGACACAGCTGCATCGCAACAGAGCGTTCAACCTGGGGAACCCCAGTGTACCCTTTGGCGGCCGCCTGACGATCACGGGAAGACAATGGTGCCTTCCAGGACCTCGTGACCTCCTCATGCACATCCGGGAAAAAAGGCATTGGGGTTGGCCGCCGACGCGGATCAGCAGCCGCACCCAAAAACCAATCGTCCAGCCGCGAACGAACCGGCCCAGGTGGCGGGGACCACTCAAGACCGATCGCCGCGGCTGCCCGGGAAAGCATGGCCGTCATCTCGGGATCAGACTCGGACAATGCTGGGACACCCGAGGGTGGCAGCACAGCCGAATCCTCACTTCCCGAGGACTCCTGCCCACCTTGTGATGCAGCGATCGACATCACGTCATCCTCTGGAGCGCCGAATGAAACTCGCGGCAAGTCCGAGGACTGTACAGCGGTTTCCACGCGGACACTCGCGGGTTGCACGGGAACAGAGGGAAGTGTGGAGCGTGGAATAGTCGGCGCTTTGTTCCACACTGTAACCCTCAGATCACCCTGGCCGCCAGCCGAAGTACCAGCCCTCTCGGGACCAGTAGATCGGGGTGCGGATGAGGGGACTCTCACATTAAGATCATTGAGTCTCGATCTCAACCGTGCGATGGGCATGTTCCCGCAGTGGGAACATGACTCATCCACAAACGCTGCCTTAGCGTGCTCGACACCCAGACACACAAGACAGCGATTGTGCCCATCAGAGTCAGACACGAATAGACCGCAACCAGAAGTGCACGGGCGAGGCATCTTTAAAAAGACGTGCCGCGTGCAATGCTCTTTTGTGAAAGGAGATTTCTCCGCAGAGTGTTGAAGCGACCAGGGAGAGAACACACAAACTCTGGCAAATCACTGCACAGATCAGCAGGGAATGTGCACTCGCTGGAACTCGCTGTCACATCAACACCTGGAGAGAGGCTCGTCTCGAAGAGATGAAGAGATAACTCAGAATTTGGCTGTGGAGTGAAGTACATCAACTTGGCTCCGAAGCGAAAACATATCTGCATTCTGCTCGCGCACTTCCTTATATACCCCCAAGGGGGGGCGGAGTTACGCTATGCAAATTCCGCAGACCCATGGCTTTTCTTTGCCATTGGCTCGTGTTTTAATACTCGAAGATGATAGGATTTCTAAGCGAAACCCCATTCGTTGTCATCCGACGTAACTCGGAGTGACAACGAAAGGGAACTAGACTACACCACTGGCAGTGGGCAATTTCATGCAAAAGTCATCCTTACCGGTTTTACCAAAATAAAAAAAAACCTTTTTAAGTTATACATTTAGGTCTGCAATATGCTGTATTAAATGTGCTGTCACAGACATTAAAGGGGTGGTAAAACACCTTTTTTCGAAGGCTTGATTGTGTTTGTGGGGTGCACTGTAATGTGTTCATGCTTCGTTTTTAAAAATTTGCATTATTTTTCACATATTTAACTATTATTCTACACTGCTCTGTCCCTCCTTGTAAAAACGGTCGGATGATTTCCGGGTTCTATGAAGCCCCCCCTTCAAAATACGCAATGGGCTCAGATTGGTTAGCTGGCCCAGTGTGTTGTGATTCGCTAACCGCCAAGTGCACGTTGTTCGGAAACGTCACGCCCCCTTATCTTTACCGGGAGTTTGTGCTTCAGTAAACAACGGCGTCAATATTGCCATAAGTATGAATTAACGTTAGCATTTAACAAACTGGTTTGTGGAGCCAAACAGCATTGTCCTTCGTTTACTTCCTTGCTACAACGTACAATTAACAATACGAACAGGAAAACACAACGACGAAAAATAAATCATACTTACAGGTTGTGGCCCGTAAACAGTTTCTGTTTTTAAAGTTGGAACTGCTCCATCTTTCAGGACTAGCCGTTGTGCGAATCCTTCATCGGAGGAGGGGTTTATGTAAATATTGGGCTTAGTGATGTCAGCAAGCCCGCAGGAATGTCGTGTAGTTCCTACCGGCCGTTTTTTGTAGTTCTTAGAAATTGATTTCTTTAAAAGCAAATATATCCCTTTGCTTCAAACTTTTAAATTTGTAACTTTGCAGATGTTGTTTATGCTCAAACAGCAACATTACACACTAACTAAAGTTAGAAAAGTGAAATCGTGTTTTACCACCCCTTTAAGAAAATTGCCTTGTTTATTCACCACATATGAGGTGAGCAACAATGCTAAAATTACATTTTCAACCAACCATATTTCATGCTTTCAAAAGAGGGATCAAAGACTCCCCTTTTTAAACTTTATTTTAACATTAAGCATTTTGCAGAAAGGTGGAGGCATGCCTGAGAAATAAACATACTCATTTTGTTACAACAGCACTGTCTATTGTATTTATAAGGGCTATAATTATGAGGTCACGACACTTCAGTGCTCTTTCACATCCGTAACGTTTTATAAAGAATTAATCCTAAGTTAAGACCTATACGTTTTTAATAATATAACAATTATAAATACAAATAACTTAAACTCTATATATACAAAGCTAAATTATGTTTATGCTTCTTAGGATCGACAATTCATCTCACTACTTTGTTCTGAACAACCTGTGGCATTATGAGAGGGCGTGTTCTAGAGCAGGGGTTCCCAAACTTTTCCCTGACAAGGCCCCCCAAAAACCACTAGGTTCTGGCCAAGGCCCCCCTTTTGCAGGATGTGTTATTGAACCCATTGACAATACTACAGCAAATGTAGAAATAAATAAATAAAACATCTAGGTGAACATCAGATTATGTGATGGTGTTTGATACCAGCCAATCAGAAAGATTATAGAGATGCACCAATTACAATTTTCTAGACCGATTCGTCACTGAGTTTGACCTGCCGATACAGATTTTAGCCGATTCTGATTTCATATTTTCTAACCATTTTACAGCACACACAAATATTTATTTTATATATATATATATATATATATATATATATATATATATATATATATATATATATATATATATATATATATATATATATATATATATTTTATATATATAAAACACCACTTTTACCCAAACTGATTAATAAAAAGTTTAAATGGGTAAATTTTCTATAAATATTCTTGAGTCTTCATTTTCTTTTCTGACATAGCCTACTCCAGTTCTTGTTAAAACACACTATACATGCAAATTATGTGCATATTAGGTGCTTTTTGTGTGAAATCATATTTATTTTGTCCATCAAAAATGTGCTTTCACTTTAATTGATCGTGAGCAGCGCAGCAAAAATAGACTCGGCGCCGAAACCCTCAGCTTCACTACTGCTCACGCGACACTCCTGCTTGATGCTCACGCGATTGCTCCTGCTCGCGTGTGAATGCACTCACTGAACATGCATGGCGAAAAAAATTCACGCCGCTCGCGCTTGCGGTCTGAAACGCCCATAATTCACAAGTGAATGTGCGTTGTGTGATGCTGATGTTGCGCGATGTTAATCATGCGGCAGGCCCGGCGTCAAGGGGGGGCTTGGGGGGGCTTAGCCCCCCCTAAGATGATCTCAAGCCCCCCTTGCGGTGATCTGAATGATGATTATGTGACTGAGCGTTCGTGCATGGTTCGCCTAAACACTTTATGAATAAGATAACAATAAACGAGAACTATCTGAACTGTTCTCGACTTTAGGCTATTAAATGTCTCACACACATGTGAGAGGAAAACCCGAAGACCGTGACACCCCAAGTACGCAATGCACGACCTTAATTGCCTATCTACGGCAAACCCCGAGGGGAAAATGCATTGCACACACACACATAGAACGAGCGCCAGCACATCCAGAATGAATGCATCATAACACAATCAAATATAAGGCCTGTTACAATTATTATTATGAGGCTACTTTTATCATCAAATCAATACAATTAATTAGCCCTGCAATAATTTCATAGCGCATCACTGCATAACCGACGCGCAGCGATGAAGATGTTATATTAATCCTCATTTAAAAAACGACGTGTTTAACACGAAATAATTCTCCTTTTTTCATCATGGGTTAGGGTTAGAGAAATACAAGAGCCACAAGAGAAATATTAAGAAAATAAATTAAGGTTACCTATATACCGTTATCAGAACATGTTGAGTAGATTCAGCTTTCATCGGTCAGTTTTTACTTTCACTTTCTATAGTGAATAATTTAATGGGATTTGATAGTACTTCTTCACTGACATAACTCTCGCGCAAAGTGCTCGCCTTCATGGTTTAAAACGCATATATATCCAATATTGCGACGTGACGTTTTTCTTTTTCAACAATTGCGCAGAATGATGGACAACAATCACATTTCGTGCACGTCCTATCCCATTAACCCCCTCCCCCACTCCCCTCACGCAAGCCCCCCGAAGAATTGTAAAAGCCCCCCCAAGTAGTTTGTCCTGGAGCCGGGACTGATCATGCGGCGCCCGAGTCAAGTCAAGTCAAGTATATTTGTATAGTGCTTTTCACAATACAGATTGTATCAAAGCAGCTTCACAGTATTAAATTAAAATAATACAACAAGGTTTGTTTCTAGTGGAATTTATTGATTGATAAAATTAAATTAATTATCCCCAAAATATCCCCAACTGAGCAAGCCAAAGGCAACAGTGGCAAGGAACCAAAAATCTCCATCAAGTGACCTAATGGTGTCCTAAAACTCCATCAGGTGACCTAATGGAGAAAAAAAAAAAAAAACTTGGGAGAACCCAGGCTCAGTCGGGGGCCAGTTCTCCTCTGGCATTTATGAACTAGAGGCCAGATTGTAGTTTGAACTGTAAGATTAAAAATATTATATGAATGCCTGGCCGAAAAGATGCGTCTTTAATCTAGTTTTAAACTGGGAGAGCGAGTCTGAGCAACGAACAGTATCAGGAAGGCTATTCCAGAGTTTTGGAGCTAAATGTGAAAATGATCTCCCTCCTTTGGTTGATCTGGATATCCTAGGTATGACCAAAAGCCTCGAATTTATTGATCTTAAAGAGCGCGATGGATTATAGAGCGATAGAAGATCCGTTAAATAGACTGGAGCTAAGCCGTTTAGGGCTTTATAAGTCAGTAGCAATACCTTGTAAATAATACGGAACTTTATAGGTAACCAATGCAGTGATGATAAAATCGGTGTTATATGATCATATTTTCTTGATCTAGTAAGAACTCTAGCGGCTGCATTTTGGACTAACTGTAGCTTGTTTATTGAGGATGCAGGACAACCAGCTAATAAAGCATTACAGTAATCTAGTCTCGAGGTCATGAATGCATGAACTAGCTTTTCTGCATCAGAAACTGATAGGATATTACGTAGCTTAGCAATGTTTCTAAGGTGGAAAAAGGCTGTTTTTGTAGCATATGAAATATGATTTTCAAAAGACAGGTTACAGTCGAGTATAACACCCAGGTCTTTTACTGTAGAGGATAAAGTAACAGGCCATCCTACGATGTTAAAGTTGTATTGTAAGAGGTTTTGTGGGCGGTTTTTTGAACCGATAAGTAGTACCTCTGTCTTGTCTGGATTTAATAAAAGAAAATTACGCGTCATCCAATCTTTTATATCTTTAACACACTCTGTCAATTTGGATAATTTAGCGTTTTCATCCGGCCGTGATGAAATATAGATTTGAGTGTCATCAGCATAACAATGGAAACTAATTCCATGTTTCCTTATAATATTTCCAAGTGGCATCATATATATTGAGAATAATAGAGGGCCCAACACAGATCCCTGCGGCACTCCTTAGTTTACTGAAGTTATGATCGATTTTTCTCCATTCAAATAGACAAAATGGTAGCGGTCTAATAAGTATGATCTGAACCAGCTTAAAGGGTTAGTTCACCCAAAAATGAAAATTCTGTCAGTAATTACTCACCCTCATGTTGTTCCAACCGCGTAAGACCTTCGTTCATCTTCGGAACATAAATTAAGATATTTTTGATTAAATCTGAGAGTTGTCTCACTCCTCCATAGGCTTTCAGAGGGACCGAAACTTGCTGGCCCAGAAAAGTTATTAAAGAGATCGTTAATATAGTCCAAGTGACTACAGTGGCTTAATCTTAAGTATATCAAGCGACGAGAATACTTTTTGTGCGCAAAAACAAACAAAAATAACGACTTTATTCCACTATTCATTTCCTTCTCTCTGGGCCTCTAGCTGGTTCACGTAGTGTTTTTGCGTATCGCGTCTGTGTTACACGCCACCACGTAGGCTCACAATTGGCCGAAGCGGGTCATGTGTGTGATGCGTGATGACGTGCAACACAGACGCGCAGCGCAAAAACACTACGAGGCCCAGAGAGAAGGAAATGAATAGTGGAATAAAGTCGTTATTTTTGTTTGTTTTTGCGCACAAAAAGTATTATTGTCGCTTGATATACTTAGGATTAAGCCACTGTAGACACTTGGACTATATTAACGATCTCTTTAATAACTTTTCTGGGCCAGCAAGTTTCGGTCCCTCTGAAAGCCTATGGAGGAGTGAGACAACTCTCAGATTTAATCAAAAATATCTTAATTTGTGTTCCGAAGATGAACGAAGGTCTTACGCGGTTGGAACAACATGAGGGTGAGTAATTACTGACAGAATTTTCATTTTTGGGTGACCTAACCCTTTAATGCTTGTCCTTGAACACCAGTATAATTTTGTAGTCGATCTAAGAGTATTGTATGATCTATAGTATCGAACGCAGCACTAAGATCAAGTAAAACTAGTATTGAGATACAGCCTTGGTCAGAAGCTAAAAGTAAATCATTTGTGATTTTAACGAGCGCAGTTTCAGTGCTATGGTGCGGCCTGAATCCAGACTGAAACTTTTCATAGATGTAATTTTCTTGCAAGAAAGAGCCCAGTTGAGCGGACACCGTGTGCATTTGACCGGCATAAAATCGGCATATGTCAGACTGAAAATCACGTGAAAATCGGCCAATTCCGGTTACCAGCCGATCAATCAGTTCATCTCTAAAAGATTAGCATTATAATGCTATTTCATAATGATACTCATATTTTTACGTTTTTTAACTTTTTTCCGCTATTTTTTTTCCAACTTGCTGCGGCCCCCCTGGTGCCCCCTGGCGGCCCCCACTTTGAAAACCCCGGTTCTAGAGGGTAGATACATTGCCCTCAGATGTCTGGAGCAAGATGGCCACCTGTTAAGGACTACAAAACCCAGGCTGCCTGAGAGAACAGCTGCAGTTAATAAGATCGGCAGCAGGCTCTAATAGGGGGTGTGAGAAAATGTTGATGGTGTGTGTGGCTGGGAAAAGACATGTACCTCTGTGAAACAAAGATGATTAAGTTGTTTTAAACTGAAGAGATTTAAGTCGTTAACCTTCTGATTATTAACCCTCTGGGGTCTGAGGTGTTTTCTGGGCCTTGGAGGTGTTCTGACATTTGTGCTTATTTCTGTTACTTGTGACATTTTCATGGCTAAAGTCTGATTACACTGTATTCACTGTATAAACTCTGCTACAATAATATATCAGCAGCATGTGTGTAAAAGTTTGTAGTTTTGAGATAATGACATTTATGCGTGGTTTGTGAAAATACAAAAAAAAATTCTCACTGAAATAAGGTCATGAAACCCATACTGATTATTTCTTCACAAGACTTTTGAAAATTGTATGACGTAGCCTAGAATATTTGCTCCAAAACCATGTGAAAATCACCCTGACTGCTCATTCAGATAAGACAATATATTGATTTAAAAATTTTACGACGTGTTTTGTGTGAAAAAGCTTTATGCGGGAGCTCATTAATATGTAAGCTTTTCACACCTGAGAAAGACAAAGACACTCCCTAATGGCCCTATTAGGAGCTATCAGGCACTGTCATTCTGAGCAACCTTGCACAAAGAATGAGATTTAAAAAAGAATGGCTTTTAGATTGTTTGGATTTATTTACAACACAACATAATCCAAAGATACAAAACAAATGACAAAAAAGGACTCATTGAAAACAATTATCCAAAGACAGAGACCTTTGTGCCATTCCTAAAAACATTGTACATACCTTTCATTTCCAAGGTGTTTGATTTTCACTTTACCATGTTCATGTATGTGAATGTTGAAGTCAGCAGGAGTGGCATCTGGGCCCTGAAAAAAAAAAAAAAAAGTGAACATACTGATATCAAGAGAAACAATAGGCCTGCACGATTTTGGGAATAAATTTTAGATTTTTCTGGTTAAAATTGCTTTTTAAAATTCACAGAACACACACATACACACACACATAAATGTTTCCAACAATATATAATATAGGCTAATGAACACCAGGTTTGTTGTGCCTTGTAGGCATAGGCTATGCGCAGTGCTGCATAAAATAATAATAACAATAACCGTATCAGCCTATAAATCTTCCAAAATATTTCAGTAACAACTAAGCTAGAGAAAAATATATTGATTATCATGTTACTTCAAATGTTTCCATTCGTTATGATGATATGAAATGAGATAATAGTAAAAACATGAAGCCGTTTGGTGCTTTTCAAACGCGATCGCGATCCAAATATGATACATTCAAACGAGATCGCGCTCAAATATAAAACATTATGGTTACCATATACATATCTACATTTGAGCAGATATCCACAAACACAGTAACAGTAAACACAGGTCTAAATATTATAATATTCACCATATATCTAGCAACAGTTCAACTGCAATGTGAAATTTATGCAACAATAACAAACTAATATGTAAGAATTTCTTACCTTACATCTTTCTTGTCTTCAAATCGCGTTCTTCTTCTTCTGAGGTAATTCCAATGTAAGCTCAGGCGCGTCTTTTAAACTCGACGAAAAGCAGAGACTTGTGAAGTGTTTTGGTGTTTTGTTTCTGAGGTAACGAGCGTGTTCGCGTTCCATGTGGAGATTTGCATGTGAATGTCTTTTGCGCGAGTGGGCGTGTTCAAATTAAAAAATAATTAGGAAGCGTTTGAGAAGCTGGACATCTTGTTGGTTTTATACAAATTACTTAAACAGAGAATATTTGTTTTCAGTTTGAATCCGATCATTTAAAAGTACACACTTAAATGTTTATAAAGGTATATGGCTCATAAATGTGTGACAAGTATTCGCTGAGTTTTGTTTCAGTTTATAGACGTGCTCAAGAAAAAAAAAGTTCACCGCGACGGAGAGGCAGAACGCACACCCTGTTTATTTTCTTTATTTTACAAAAGCACAATGTTTTGATTTGATTGTAAGTGGACACCTACAAAAGTAAAAATATCACAGATTCTTTTTTTATATTTCTTTTTTCTGTATGACCATAAATGACGGAGTAATTTAAGTTTATAGTGCTACAATGTGAAGAAAATACGGCAAAACGCGCCGGCGCGTTTGCCGACCTCAGAGGGTTAAAACTAGGGCTGGGCGATATGGAGCAAAAAATATATCTCGATATATTTTGCTATATCTCGATATACGATATATATCTTGATATCTTTACAGGAAAAAGAACCCCCCAAAAACTACTGCAAAAACAAATATGCCAAATACCACAAAGTCTTTTTTATTGAAGTGCAAAGAGGTAGGCAGTTCACATAGGAACAAGTGCTTCTGCAACATTTTTAAATAATATTTTTTTTTCTTTTTTTTTTTATAATTAAAACTAACATCATCAAGTATGATATTTTTTTACTTTGAGCAATTCTGGAGCTATAATTGACTCTAGGAGCATATAAAACAAAACAGCTCCCTGGAAAATTTTAATGTAATATTGTAGTAGTTATAAATAAAGGTTTATTTTAGTTCAGATTAACATTTGAGGCAATTGTATTCATAATGTCAAAATAAAACCGACATAATGTTACTTGAAGGCATTATAGCCTACTATTCCTGCCAAACCTCCATGGTTGCAGTAAGTGTTACTACAGTAAATCCATGGTGAATGTTGCTGATCTGTGGACACTATAGTTCATTCATGGCACAATGTTTCTCCTGGTTTCCACGTCAGCGCTGTTTGATCTGTTAATAACGGAGAAATGTGAATGTTTCTCACTAGATCTAGCAGCGATGTTATTACTTCTGTGGCGAATTCAAATGCTTTCTTTACTGGATCTCTTATTAGCGCCGTGTAGTAACAGTGTCGCATGATCACGATTGGCTCGCGCTGCACTGGTCCAAACTGACAAACGGTCCTTCAACCACATAATAACGAGCAGTTTCGTTCCGCTTGCATTACGTTTGCCATTTGATGTTGGGCAATGTTGTGGTCGCGCTGGCGTCTCTTACATTATGAGTGCGCTTGCCACGAGCAACACGCCTACATTTGAAATAACTACATTTTTATAAATATAAACAATATATCGATATATACGATATGTCAAAATCCATATCGTGTTTAAAAAATATCTCAATATATTTTAAATATCGAGATATCGCCCACCCCTAGTTAAAACCCACCTGCATATTGAAGAGACTGTTGAAGCGTTGTTTACTGGGAAATTACACAAACTAAAGATCCTGAAACTCTCATGCTGTCACAAACCATAATAATGCATTATGGACGTGACCGTTATGCACACACCATTTAAATCATATGCATATGACAATTGTTGTGATCTGTTTCAGACGCACCGTATACCAGTGCATTTAGACACAAAACTGACATGATTGTGAGTGTTGTAGGATTATCCTTGAACAGTCCATTTCATATTAACCCAACACCACATTCCACAGTTCGGAACGATTCCCCAGTGAATCATTAGTAAGTCATAAAACACAGTCATGGTGCCGAGATGGCTAAAGGAGATGTCACCCCCCTTTCCCTTGTTGTGTGTGTCTAATCTCAAACCAGCGATGCCAGGACAGCAGGAAAAGATTCCTCTTTGTTCTACAAACTTAAGACCAAATGGCCAAGAACCCTGTGGTGACCCCAATGCATAAATCCACAGCCTTATCAGGAAACGAAGGATGCTAAAGCATTCTTATGGCCCAGAATCACCACAAACCCTAAACCAGGGGACACCCCCCCTTTCTGCAGTTGTAAATTCCAGAGACTTTTGTCTCCAAAACCAATAGACTGAAATTAACCCACTTGTGGTTTAATACAAACAACGATCTCAAAATTGCTTCCAATAAGCTGAATTGATCACCAGTATTTACCTCACATATATCTTAAGTATCATGTATATTTTATGTAACCTGTGGAGTTCTTTCTGTGTGTTTAACTTTCATTACAGCCTATTTGTAAGGTTTTCTACCTCAGTTATAGGAACTAATCACCAGAAGTTGCCTCATACATGTGTATTCTCTGTAGTATGTATGCTGTATATTACTGAAGTTAATTTTGTGTGTTAAACACTTATCACAGCGAAATCCTTATTTAGTTCCACCTCCACTATGGGAAGTATATGTATTTTGGTACCTACTTGATGGGTAAATGATTTCTAGAATGTTGATATAAAGTAGATGTGTGTAGGATGCACCATATTTAAACTATTAAGTTTACTTATTAAAGTGTTTAACTAAACTCTCAGGAGTTTGGGCACACGTGATCATGTGGACTTTACGCTAATTACATGCAAGAACCGGAGAACGGGGCGTAGGTCCCGCCCAAGACAATATCTGATTGGCTGTCGCACTAGGAAGGACGGGTCAGATGGACACGCTTATAACCCAATGACAAGCAGCTATGAGTTGCTTTTTGCCTTGCTTTTTGCCTGCCTTGTGCCTCGCCTTTGCAGTGACGTTTGCTCTTGCTGACCTTTCCATCGTCCAGTGTGTATGCTTACATACTCTTCAAACCACCAAGAGCTCACTCAAAACTCATCAACTCTTCCGTAAGATCCTTCGTTGAACTTCTTCAAAGAAACCCCTCTCAGAGTCGCTCCAGACTCAGAGGAAACTCCGTTGCATAGCAACCCGCAATCCAGGAAATCCCGCGAACGAAGCGCCACCCGGCAAAGCCAACCAACCACTCACCATCGAGTGCTGTCCCTCAGAACGCACCATCGACCGACTGCCAGCCAATCAGCGCCGAAGAGATTCCCTCCAGCAACTGCGTCACAGACGGGAACGCACGCGCTTACAGGAGCATCCAAACGCAAGTACACAATTTCTCCTAATTCTGGCTGAACTGGTGCAAATCTTATTAAGAAAACGAACTAAGATTAAAGTGCTAGTAGATTGATTCTCTCAGGTTGCGATCAAGAAGTGTCTAACGCTAGACATTTGGGACTCCATTCACCCTCCGTTAACATCACTTTTCTCTGTGACTGTTTGAATGAATGTTTGTGTGTTTTCGTTTAGTTTAGTTTGTGTGTATTAGAGTAGTTCAATAAAGTCTTGGTTGATTTTACATACAAGCGTCTTGTGCTGTGTGCTTACAAGTTACTGCCTTAAACTGTAGATTTTGCTACCTTGCTCATATTAATCAGTTATCATAACTTTATGATATTATTACCGTAGGCCGCGGGATAATATTCTGTCCAGAATTGATAAAATACCCTAATCTCAACTTATCGGTGGACGAATAGTTGATAAAGTGTTAAATATTAATTCTGAATAATTTGCATATTAATTCGGTTCTTATTCCCTGTAATTCAATCCCCTTTGAGTTATATTGATGCTATTCCCTTATTAATCTTACAGTGTGACTCACACCTATGGACAATAATGTCAATCAGTTCACCTGACTGTGGAGGAAACCAGCCATTTGAACTCCTATATGACGAACATTAATATTTGTTCATGTATTTTAGCAAGCTGTTCTGTTTGTAGGTAAATCTTTGTCTCTAAATCGAGTCTTGAACAACGCACATGCTTGTCAACATGAGAAATAGTCCATAACTATTTGAAATAGAGCGATTTAGTATAATAAAGTTAATTATCAATCTTACCATAGGCTACTGGTATCACAGATTTCAATATTTGGTGGTTTAAAGGGATACTATTATGCTTTTGCACTTTTTCAACTTTAGTTATTGTGTAATGTTGCTGTTTGAGCATAAAAAATATCTGCAAGGTTACAAAGCTCAAAGTACACTCCAAAGGAAGATATTTTACTTAACAGTCCCCTTTTCACGAACTACAACGAACGGATTGTTTGGACTACAACGCAATTTTTCCAGATCTTGTGAAGTCAATGTTCTTCATTTAAATAATCTCAACCCACTGTGCAAAAAAGTTGGTGAGGCCTGGTTGAGCTGCGCTAGAGAAGATGAAGAGTGTTCTAGCTGTTTTCCACCCCGGAAAAAGTTTGTCCTAAGGCTGACAAACTTAGAGAGGTTAAAATTTATTTTAACAATGTTCCTGAACATTATAACCTCAACGTTTGTATGTGCACATTTTATGGAGAACAGCAGACAGACAGAGTACAATGCAGAATACACGCACAAAAGTTTCTCCTGAAAGACTAGTCATTCCCATTTTGTCAGGACAATCCGTTGTTTATAACAACTAATATGTCTTATTTGTAGTTGTGTTTTCTATAAACTTATTATAATTATAAGCTTAATGTAGTTGCTATGATGTAAACGAAGAGTAAAGCTTTGCCTCTGCTAGCCTGCTGACTAACATTACCGTATTGATGTAGTGTTTACTTTAAGCTTTTGTAAGCTCTTGCTTTTGTAAGCCTGTTCACCACCCCTTAGGGAAATTATCCATGATTGTCATCGATTACTCTTTGTGTAACCATAGTTTCTCGACAAATATGATTAAATGGTGGATAACATCGTATCTATAAGAAAATAAAAAAATAAAAAAAACATACCACTTTGAAACGTCTTTTGAAATCCGTTCAGCACGATCCTCTTGTTTGTTAACATTGTTAGGGTCTGAATCGGGCTCGAAATGGTTTGAAATTGACGCCATCATTAATATTTACATCTGAGTAGAGCTCGCAGTTATAAATGCCCGCTTGAGGTCTCTGTGAAAGTTTTAAAGCAGTCTTTTAGTGCCACTTTCAGAGCAGTCACGTCCGTAACGGAGAACTATACCATTGTTTTTTCCTCAAATACGAACACGAAAAATAAGATAAAATAAATATATTATGTTCTGTGGAGATCCAACCCTTCTTTATATTTGGTTGGTAGTATTACTTTTGGTTTGCGCAGTGTAATTCACAGAATACCTAAAACTTAGAGCTTTTTTGTCACGTCTATAACGCATGTATATTTCCCCCCATCTAAAATATGAAACGCGTTTGTAGACTGATATTTTTTCTAATGTCTGAACTCCTTTATTAAGGGATTATGAATATGTAGACAGACGGTTTAATATATTGGTATTAAATGTATTTTCTGAGAATTTATATTTCAAATTTTGACTGCACATATCACGTCCATAACGCTGGAATTGCCCAACTGATTATGTTGTAGTCAATGTGTGCTTTTTCCTGTCAGCTTTTAGTTTTTCTATGCATTTTTTTGCAGCCTTTTTTTGCCAAATAATTTTGTCAGATAAATACCGTAACCAGGTTTAGAGTTTTGTTCTTCCCTCATATTTAACACATTTGTATAAAAAACTATATATAATAAAAAAATATATATATATATGTGTGAAGATAAATTAGTTAGATAAACTAGTTAGATAAACTATATATATATATATATATATATATATATATATATATATATATATATATATATATATATATATATAAAAAACATACATACATGCATACTATTTATTTATAAGGCTAGATTATTGTGATGCTATTATGGGTGCTTGCCCTGCACGCTTAATAAAACTACAGCTGGTCCAAAACGCAGCAGCTAGAGTTCTTATCAGAACCAGTAAGTATAACCATATTTGCCTGGTTCTGTCAACACTGCATTGGCTCCCTATTAAATTGTATAAATTTCAAAATATTGCTGATTACTTGCAAAGCACTAAATGGTTTAGCTCTCCAGTACTTGACCGAGCTCAACACATCATAGTCCTTCACGTCTATTGCAATCTCAAAATTCCGGCCAGTTGATAATACCTAGATTATCAAAATCGACTGCTGACTGCTATCAAAAAAAAACTCTGGAACAGTCTTCCTAACATTGTCCGGGAAGCAGACACACTCTGTCAGTTTAAATCTAGAATAAAAACACATCTCTTTGTCCTAGCATACACAACACATTATAAACTTCTATAATTCAACGTTAGGCTTAGGTCAGCCAGGACCGGGAACACTTCCCATAAATCCTGATGTGATCACATCATAAGAAGAATGGCGTCTACGCTAATATTGGTCTCTCTGTTTATCCTGAGGTTTACCGCAGTCTGCCGGATCCAGATCTGATGAAGGACCTGCACCTGGACACGACGACAACGCGGTCCTGAAGTGTCAACTAGTCTCTCCCCTGTGAAGGCCTCCTTTCCTTCCCTTTACCTCTGTACAGATAAAACATTGTCAAATAATTCCAGTTCACATGGTGAGGAGGCGATAAATAAATCTGTATTATAAATTTTTAAGGCCAGACAAGTAATTTGTTGGTCAATTTGTTGAGGACTACAAAACGCGCATACCTATAGACTAAACACGTAAAACGCATGTGCACACAGTCAGCGTTTTCACAGGTTTGCGTTTTTGAAGTTTGTGCAGAGATAACCTTTTCTTTTTTCAACATTTTCAAGGTTTTCACCTTGGAACCTATTTCAAGGTTTGCGTTCTCGAGCCACCAGGCACTCTTGGTTGTGCAAATGAGCGGGCCGGAGCATGTTAACTCTTCCGAGTCGCCGATCACGCCGGCGTGATCAAGTCACATGACCAGTTTAAGACGAAGCATAAAAACAAAGTCACGTTGAGCGCTACCGGCCACTTCAGTAAAAAGTCCTGGCTTGAAACTCTATTCTACTTTTTGTTTTGTGTTGATAGGCCAAGTAAAAACGGAGATATGATCATTTAAACTTTATATAAAAAAATATTGAAAATATTGACGCGTTCGTAAAAGAACGCAAGATGGGATGCGACAGGCGTTGCATTTATTCTAATAACTTCGTCGTTTTTTGTCAAAAAACAAAACGGAGAAAAATGTGTGAATCTGCTGACTCTGCTCTTCAGGCTGGGGTCTTTAGGGAGTGGAGGAGGAGCCAACTGAGCAAAGAAGCAAAATTGAAAGGCGGGAGATTGACGGAGTAGACAGAGAGACATATATATAGAGAGAGAGAGATATTATTGCTAGTTTTTGGAAGAGTTTGAGTAGATTTTGAGAGTAGTTTAGGAGGAGTGTAGATAGTTTAGGTAGTTTTTTGTGGAAGGAAAATGAAGCGAATGTTTTTGGTTGAACAGCTCGACTTGTTCTATCAACTGGATGTTGTTTACAGTTCATCGTCGGAATCAGAAAGTGGCGATGATGAGATTGACGACTCGGCTTTTGTGTTTCACAACGAGAGGTGAGAAACTTTTAGCTTATTGTATATTATATATTGTGTGTGTGTGTCTCTCTCTCTCTGTGTGTGTGTGTGTGTGTCTGTCTGTCTGTGTGTGTTTCTCTGTCTGTCTGTCTGTGGTACCTACAGTGACAACAGGAAAGGGTGCCCTAGTAGCAGAGCAAATGCCCTCAACAAAAAAATCCAAGAGAGGCAGCGTAAGATGGATCAGAGAGGGCCCCCTGGTCTTTGTGAAGTGAATGGACACACGGGAGGTGTCGATGTTCTCCACAATCCATCCAGCGTTTTCTGGTGAGGCTATCCAGAGGAGAGTGAAGGGTGGATTTGGACACTGGGCAGTAAAAGACATTCCCTGCCCTACCCCATCATTGCCTACAACAGTGGTTCTCAAACCTGTCCTGGGGGACCACCAACACTGCATGTTTTCTTTGTCGCCCTAATCAAACACACCTGATTCAACTCATCAGCTCATTATCACATGGGTTAATGAGCTGATGAATTGAATCAGGTGTGTTTGATTAGGGAGACAAAGAAAACGTGCAGTGTTGGTGGTCCTCCAGGACAGGTCTGAGAACCACTGGCCTACAACAAGAACATGGGATGGGTTGACCTGTCAGACCAGCTTCTCCAGTATTACTCGACCCATCGCAGAACTGCTCGCTGGTACCGTAACATGTTTCTGCACTTTGTGGACATAGCTACAACAAATGCCTACATCCTACACTGTGAGATAAGCCACACACAACAGGTTCAGCACATGACACACAAGAACTTCCTGGTAGAACTGGTGTCCCAGCTATGTGGAGTGGACAAAACAGGAGTTGCCATCCAGAGGAGCAACGACCATGTTCCTGTTGCCATTGACGTGGCTACAGATGTCAAAGAGAAAGCCACACAAGGCCACAGGATCTGCCATCGTTGCCAGCAAGTGGAGAAAAGGAACCTCACACCATGGAAATGCAAGGCCTGTGATGTAGCCCTCTGTCTCATTGTTGACAGAAACTGTTTTGAGGAGTGGCACAGATAAAAAAAAAACCACACCTGATATTTGTTGTAAAAAGTTGTATGTATTATAAAAATACAAACATGTAGTTTTATGTATTATAAAAATACAAACATGTACATACACATGTTGCTCACATATTATGGTAGTCCTGTTTGTGCTGAATACAGTGTAATGACACTTTTGCCATTAATATGTTTATAAGCAAATGAAAAAAGCACAATTGTCAGGGCATGTCAAAACATCTCAAAGGCCCCAAAACCATGTTGGACCACTAAGGGTTAAAGTTGACTATCTGGGGCCCAGGTCAGGAAGCAGACAGACTGGCTAAACCGACCGTCTGCTAGCTGTCTCACGTCACAGAAGTCAGATAAATCCCAACACATAGAGACTCTTTCACCTAGATATCATCACATAGAGGCTGTGTCTGTTCCCTGAATTAGTCAATAAAATAAAAACCTCACAAACCCATTTAAGGGAAAAAATGTAATTGAAATAAAAACAGATATAATACAGATGAACAAACGATAAAGCTTGGGTTGGTGAATATTCAATCCCTTTCTTCAAAAGCACTTATTGTTAATGATAATGATATGAAAAGGAGTAAGATGGGATGCTTAGGTAGCTAGCTTGAAGCCAATGGGGCTGTCGGCAAGAACAGGTCCAGTCTAGTCAACTCAGGTATGGAAGTCTTTGTTACACATCCAAGCACGTATTGTATGTGTCTGCATGCATGTATGTTTGCACGTGTGCGGTTTATGGTCAATTACGCACACGCAGGAAAAACAAAGAAAGGTAAAAAAAAACTCAATCCTCTGCACAGTACATCCATGTGCAGCAGAAGGAAGACGCTGTGGGCACAGGTGCAGCTAATAAAGCCTGATAGTCTAATTGGCTTGAGATAAGGTGGGTGGAGCTAGAGGTTAACAGAGAAATGAACAGGCTACGAGGGGTGTGGAACTTGCTTTGAGGGTGCAGCTTAGGGGCACAAAACCTTAACAGCCGCCCCCAAATTTGTATGGCAAATTTGACAAATCGGGGGGATCATATAGGGCAGTGAGAGGGATAAGGCGGGCAACAGGCCTTGTATATATCCTGTCTTTGACTTGGACATCAGCAACTCTACAATGGCCATCCTTGCTGGGATGAAAGGAGATGACTTTACCCACTGACCATTGGGACCTGGGAAGTTGAGGATCTAGAATCAGAACAACAGTGTTAGGTTGCAGGTTAAGATGGTCTGTGCGCCACTTCTGACGGGACTGAAGAGAGGAAAGGTAATTTCTGGGGAAATGGGCCCAAAAATGATCAGAAAGGATCTGACTGATGCCATTGATGGCGATGATGCCTGTGCAGCTCAGAGTCTGGATATGTTACCCGAGGAAGGGAAGTATGATGCCGCCCCATCACCAGCACTTGCACTTGCACTTGCTTTGAGGGTGCAGCTTAGGGACACAAAAACTTCAACAACCTAGATGTGCTGTTTTTGACAGAAACCTGGCTAAAACCAAATGAATACATTACTTTAAATGAGTCCACTCCCCAAGATTATCGTTATAAACATGAGCCTCATCTGAAACGCAAAGGGGGAGTTGTTGCTGTAATTTATAGTAATAACTTCAGTATTACTCAGAAATCTAGTTTCAAATATAATTATTTTGAAGTGTTGGGGCTTAATGTAATACTATCTAGTGTAAGTGATAAAATCCTGTTTGACATTTGTGCTGGCTACTGTATACAGGCCACCATACAGACTATCAAATAATTTGTTGATTTTCTATCAGAGTTTGTACTTGCTGCAGATAAAGTCCTAATTGTTGGTGATTTTAAAATCCATGTAGATAATTACAAAGACGCATTGGAATGGGCATTTAGAGACATTCTAAACTCTATTGGAATTAGACAACACGTGTCAGGACCCACTCGTCGTAATCATACTTTAGATCAGTGTTTCTCAACCAGTGGGTCACAGATTATTCTATGGGGGTCACGATACTTTGTACTTACATTATACTGTACGCAGCCAAGGCCTGTTAGCTTGACAAAATGCATTGTTTTTTAAGAAGAAAAAAAGCAGAAGATTCGGAAACTCCTTCCACTTCAAATGGAGCAAAATGAAAACAACACAAATACAACCCAGACTATATTTAATATGGATTTACTGCATCGGACGAAAAACCACAGTGTGTTGAGGTCTTCGCAAAGGAGTCCATGAAGCCATCTGTAAGAACTGATTTTCCTGCTAAAACAAAAGCTGAGATAAAATCCACCCTGCAATAAAGCAATAAAACGCACCCTGGACAGAAGATCACACAAGACATTGTCCTGTCTAAATTTTTCTCCTTCCTTATCTCTGCATCCCCCTCTCCCTCCTTCCTGCCTCTCCCCCTGGGTCAAGTCACCAAAAGTTCACTAAGAATGTCTATATATCACATATGATGTATCTTGCAAATCTATTGTTTTTCATTTTCATGTTTGGTATTATTTTAAATGTCTCAGTGCAATGGTAAAATTGTCTTAATTTCATTGCAGTCATTGGTATAATGAGAAAGATTGAGATCTTAGGAAATTCCTGTTCTCCTCTTTGGGTGAAGTCTCTTCAAGATATCTCCCCTCTCCCCCGAAACCAGGTGCTACCCCCTAGGGTACATGAATTGACCTAAATCAACCCTAAAAAATATTGGTATAACCCTTCTGTTCTGGTCTGGGTATTTAAGGGTAGGTGACAGAGCAGTCTTTGGGAACCTGTAACCAGGAAAACCCCCATGCAGTGCTGTGTCGGTGTCTTCTCAAGTCTTACACTTGGAACACACTTACACACCACTGCATGTCTCTGTCAGGAACGCATTGCTTACTTTTAGAGTCATCTTTGAGTAATTGATGCCATGTATTTATTATTTCTGAATTGGCTTTTAATCACTTGTGTAATTGGCATGATGCATTTTTACCTGACAAATAAATGTTACATCTTGATTTATTCTGAAGTATTCTGAAATCATTCTTCCTAGTAGATTAATGTGCAGTCTGGTGTTTCTGCAAATCTCTATTAGGGCTGCACGATATGAGGAAAAGCTGCGATGTGCGATAACATTGTTTAATATTGCGATGACGATATGACTTGCGATAAATATTCAAATGTCAATGTTAGCTATAGGCTACTGTTCCCATGTCTTAGTGCTTTAATAGGTTCTTTGCGTGATAGGTCAAATATTGATAAAATATTACACGATTTTAGCGCGATTTTGGCACGATCCGTTTGACGCAGTGTGTCGTGGGGATTCGTAAACGACAACGGGCGTCGGGACCAAAGATTCGATCGCTTCATCTCGTATAGTGTGTCATAGTGGGTGACAACCTATGCGTCTGCGATGCTTCACGACATCACGACAGAAAGACTAGCATGTTTTAATTTTTTAACGGTCCTCCATGACGGGTTGAGTATGTGAGCGAGAGTGAGAGCAACAGTGAGTGTGTGTGTGTGTGTGTGTGTGTGCGCCAGTGAGCGAGTGTGTGTGTGTGTGTGTGTGTGCGCGTGAGTGAGCGAGGGACAGTGAGTGTGTGTGTGTGTGTGTGTGTGTGCGCGCGCGTGAGCGAGTGTGTGTGCGTGCGTGCGTGCGTGCGAGTGAGTGAGCGAGTGTGTGTGTGTGTGTGTGTGTGTGTGTGTGTGTGTGTGTGTGCGAGTGAGTGAGTGAGTGAGCGCAAGTGAGTGAGGGAGCGAGGGACAGTGTGTGTGTGTGTGTGTGTGTGTGTGTGAGAATGTTTGCGAGTGAATGTGTGCGTGTGACGGCACGCGATGACTGGTCGGAAAGCAACGTGTAGTCTGACATGTTTCTTGTCCACAACACGACAAGATTTTAGAAGTCAAAATCGTGTAATCTGACACCGTAACAGACACAAAAATCTTGTAATCTGAACCAGGCGTTATACATCGTGTCAGGCTGTCTGTTGTGATGTGTTCATCACGCGAGTTCATATCGCGATGGCGATGAAAATTCGATGTATCGTTCAGCCCTAATCTCTATCCAGGATAGATCAAACCGAAGGCACTAATGAATGGAACATGGGGCACATCATTAAGGAGACCTTCTGATTTCTGACTATCACTGACTTAGCACGTTGCAAGCTCACAACTATTAAAAAGATTACACCTTTGTTATGAGTCAGCAGTGAGCGGCCGGTTAGGATAAAATAGTTGCACTGCACCCTCTGACTATTTCAGCACTGGCTAGTTTGTGATCGTGAGCGCACATTCGCGACGTAACGTCTCAAAGCGACACCGGGTCCCTAATGAACAGATATTTGAAATTATGGGATACCCAGAGTAATCAAAGATCTAAATTACTTCATAATCAATATTTATGATTATTTTCTAAAAAAAAAACGATCTAAATTTGATTAGCATTTGAAATTGGAGTCAGATTAAGCGCAAAGCTAAAGTAATATTGAAACTACATTCCAATAAACTGAGTGAACTTTACTGGAGCGCTGAAAAGACATACACGCCCATACCGTTGGACTTCCGTCGTTGGGCCAATGGGTGGTGAACGTCACCTACAGACTAAACATCCAACATGTGTGGGTAATAGGAGTATGTGATCTATATTGTTGTTATTTTAACGATGTGCGATTTGACATTATCGATTATAGCCCCTCACACACAACCAGAGAGTGCATGCATACTCTGTGACGTAGTCTTGTAGATTAACTAGTGCGGGTGCGCATTTAGAGTGCACGCTTTTACTGCGTGATTTTAGTGATTTATATCATTTAGTAATAAATATCACAAGAGTGCAGTTTTTCTCCAAATATTAGCATTATAACAAATGTGATACTGATTTTATACAAGTTTAATAAACAAGAAGTAAATATTAAGCGACTTACATTTTAGACACCATATTGCCTGTTTTTGCTCTATTTCACCAACGAAAATAGCTCAAAACAAAGCCACACACGGCGGTGTTTCCTTACTGAGTGAATCAGCTTTTTGAACTAATCAGTTGACTAGGATAGATTAAGATAGTCAAATGCTTCTTTCCTTGAATTAATCAGTTGAATCTTAATGATTCGCTCATTAACAGTGACTTGCTGCCACCTACTGGCAGTTTCAATTTCACATTTAAAGAATTTTTTCTTGTTTTAAATAATTTTAAATATCAATATTGCAAAGATGAATTTTGTTGATACTGATTTCATTTGATGGGTAACAGCCCTATTGTGTCTTATTTTTATAAAAAAAAAAAAATGATTAAATTTATGAAATTGACACAAAAGATGATGCATGCATATAATTAGGTTTAAAAAAAATGGCTTTATAAAGGTAAAAATGGCCATAAAATCATTGAAAAAATAATTTGTCGCTGCTGTGAACTGACCACAATACAGAGTATGAAGAATATCAAAAACTTTAGAAGTCGGCTGTCCACGACCTAAACCTGCCAAAGTACCAACACAATAAACACACTCAGCAAAATATCGTCTAATAATCGTTAGAGAATATCCCAGAAAATAGAGATATAATTATATTTGTCAATATCACACACCCCTAGTGGGTAAACCTGTGGATTACTTTGTACGAAAGCGAGACCTACTTAAAAGACAGCAAAGTAGTATTGTGTCGCTCACAACAGCTTCAAAAAGTGTACGATACAACTGGGAAGGTGCGACACATGAGGATCTACTGATGTGCAATGAGCTCTCAACACGGACGACAGCAGATGAGTGTTTCCGTTGCCTCGATGGCTATTTCACAAAGAATGGGCTGGATTGGAATAATTACGTAGGCATTTGCACAGATGGCGCGGCCTCAATGACTAGCAAACCTAGTGGGGTTGTGAGGAAAATTTTGGACAGAGCACCTGAGGCGACGTGGGTTTACTGCTTTTTACACCGTGAAAGCCTCGCAGCCAAAGAAATGTCAGTGCCCTTAAATGAGGTGATAGACATTGCTGTCAAAACAATCTAGTGAAGAACAGTGCTCTCAGTTCCCGCTTGTTTTCAATTTTGTGCGACCAGCTGGAATCAGACCACCGCTAGTTGTTATATCATAGTGAAATTAGGTGGCTGTCATGAGGAAAAGTTCTTAATTGTCTTTTTGAAATTCGCAGCATATATATGGGGATTATTAGGAGGCCATGATGTGATGGACAGAGGCCAATAGGCAAATTTGGCCAGGATGCCGGGGTTACACCCCTACTCTTTTTCTGAAGGAAATCCTGGGATTTTTAATGACCAGAGAGTCAGGACCTTGGTTTAACGTCTCATCTGAAGGATGGTGCTTGTTACAGTATCACTATACTGGGGCATTAGAACCCACACAGACCACAGGTTGAGCACCCCCTGCTGACCTCACTAAGACCTCTTCCAACAGCAACCTGGTTTTCCCAAGAGGTCTCCCATCCAGGTACTGACTAGGCTCAACCCTTCTTAGCTTCAGTGGGCAACCAGTCTTGGGCTACAGGGTGATATGGCTGTTGTAAAAAAAATCCTAGGAGTTGAACATGCTCCTCAAGACGACAAAGGTATTATAAATCATTAAAGTTTCAGCTTTGAACTGCTCTTTCCGTGGGTACATACGTGCAATTCTTCAAAGAAGCCTATCGAACATTACTGTTAACGTACTAATAGAAAAGAAAAGCAAAATAAATGTAACAATTTCATGCTGATCTTCATTATCTTATGTGCAGGAAAAAACAGCTGAACTTCTGCGGAGCAGTAATGAATTAAGTAATGTGGTAAGCGCCGTGCAGGTGAGATCAGTTCGTGCCGCGCTGTCCGTGTGGTGGCACTAGCAAATACATAAAACGGTATTGCCTCATTACATATCGTTCATAAAAAATATATCGATATATTGTACAAACTTGATATACCGCCCAGACCTACGTAATAGTACTATTTAAAACCCTGCTTACTGTGGACTGACGGGCCCAAGTCATCACTGGTGCACTACTGCTATTTCCAGTTATAGCAAAAATATTTTACTAAAATTAAAATAAAATAAAAAGAAACAAAAAAAGAAGTAATTATTACATTAATTTCTGCAGTTAGATCATTGATCATTTGTAGAGTGGGCAAAGTTATTACATTTCTAACTAGATCAGTTACAATAAAAATACATTGACAATCAAGCTTGTATAGTTTTTTAGCAACTCTCTGTCATCATATATCTCCAATTCATTATATCTTCATTGGAAAGTGTGTGGTCTCCTCTCTGCCACCATCTTGTCCATCTAACTATGTTAGGATACCTCTCCAGCACTCTTAAAGGGGACTTATTATGCCCCTTTTTACAATCTGTAATACAGTGTTTCTCAAACTCGGTCCTGTTTGATCAGGAGCTAAACTGTGCAGGACAGTGGCCCTCCAGGACCGAGTTTGAGAAACCCTGATGTAATATAAGTCTCAGGTGTCCCCAGAATGTGTCTGGTCATTTATCACGTTATAATAAATGATCTGTGGGGTATTTTGAGCTGAAACTTCAAATTTTTGAGTGGAAGGACGAACTTGTGGGTTTTCGGGTTTCATGAATATCTTTGGGTTTGGGATGGGTACAGTTTGTAACTAAGAAAAACTATGTAGTTAAAGGTTAGGGTTTGCGTGCTGCCTTCTGTGTTGTGGCTGAAAGAGCGCATGAGAGCAGAGGCAGCACATATGTAATTGATTTACATTTAGCAGACGCTTGTATCCAAAGCGACTTACATATTAGGACTAAAATAAGCGAGTCATCGTGAAAAGGCAAAAACAATGCAAGAAGTGCTCAAAATACAAAGTGCAGGCATTGGTCAGAGTAGCATAAGCCAGACGAGGGAGGATTAAGGGAAAAGGAAAGGGTTTTTTGTTTTTTTTTGGAGGTTAAGTGCTCACAGAAGAGATGAGTTTTAAGTTGTCTTTTGAATGTTGTCAGGGATTCTGCATTCAGGATGAGGGTGGGGAGATCATTCCACCAGCATGGAACCGTGAATGTGAATGTTCTGGAGAGTGATTTTTTGGCTCTCTGTGATGGTACCGCGAGACGTCGCTCATTGACTGATCGTAGGCTTCTGGTAGGGATGTAGACTCGTAGGAGCGAGTGGAAGTAGGAGGGAGCTGAGCCTGTGACAGATCTGTAAGCAAGTGTCAATGCCTTGAACTTGATGTGGTAGCCAGTGCAGAGATATGAACACGAGTGACGGGGGCCTTTTGGGCTCGTTGAAGACGAGACGAGCTGCAGCGTTCTGAATCATTTGTAGAGGTTTAGTTGCACATGATGGAAGTTCAGCCAGAAGAGCATTGCAGTAGTCAAGCCTAGATTTGACCAGGGCCTGGACGAGAAGTTGTGTTGCATGCTCAGTTAGGAAAGGCCTGATCTTCCTGATGTTGTGCAAACCAGCATGATCGAGTTGTCTTTGTAATTTGGTCTGTGAAGGTCAGCTGGTCATAATTTTGATTTATTATTTATTATTTGATTTATTATTATTGGTCACAACTGATATATTAACAGAACTGTTTTGAGAGTGTGCTCCCACTCTTGCACGCTCTTTCGGTCACAACACAGCAGATGGCATGCAATCCTTAACTATGAGTAAGGCAAACAATTACTAAGGGAAAATGTATTACAGTGCCAAATGATGCAGGCGAAGCAGCACTGCAACAAATTCTACCAATTAATAGGAAAAATATTCGTCAGTCACAGTCACTCCTCGTGTTTGCTGGATAACAGGTGAGCCATGGGATAGCACAAAATCATACATAAACCTCTACAATTTCTACGCAATAATGTGTGTAAGTGTAAAGTAAATAAGTGTAACCTGAGTACAGTGCAAATCAAATAGCCATGCTGTTGTCTCTGTGTCTCAGAAATCAGAGCTTTGTTAGCCTATACTATCAATAAAATACTGAATCAAACATTTTCTACTATTTGATATGCATATTTCAGTGTTTTAAACCTTGAGAGGCTATATGATAGACTAATATGACACATGAATGACGGAAAACTTGAATGAATGAAATGAGCGCAGCGCGTTCGTAAATCAAATAGCCACGTTTCTCTCGCATATCTCAGAAATCAGCTTTGTCAAAGGTAGTCTGCGATCAACTAAACCACTACATCATACAGATTTTCTACTATTTGATATGTGTATTTAAATGTTTAAAACATTGTACGATATGATGAATGAATGAGTGAAAAGTAAACTATATGAATGAAATGAAGCACGATAGCAAGTGAAATAGCTGCTTTGCCATCTCTAATTAATCATACACATTTTCTACCACTTGATTTGTCACATTTAAATGTTTTAAACCTTTCACGATATGATCTTGTCATTCCAACGAATAAACAGCTCAGCAGTTATGTGCAGTGTAGGTCTTACAAAGCTGGCTTGGCTTATGGTAGCAAAAATAAAGGTAGCCTACATCTCTACAGCGACGGATTTCGGGTTGGGTTCTGTCTTAGTACCAGTAGGGTTCGGGTCGGGTCAAACGATCTCAGGTACGGGCCGGGTTCGGGCTTCAGTTTAAAGCCCGTGCAGACCTCTACATTGGAGCACATTCCTGAACGGCTCATTTTGAGACACTGTTTCAAATTTATGGGAAAATTAAACGGAGTGGATGTATTTTTACTACAATATGGTGGTTGTGTACACACACTGACTGCAGACACATAAATGTTAAAAAACAACATAAAAGTTAATTTTGCATAATAGGTCCCCTTTAAATAATTTAGGAGATGAGACCTATAGTCTTCTTGACCCATAGTAACCTTTATGAATCAAGAATTACCTCAATCAAGAATTCAAGAATTATTCTAGACTAGGAATAAGAGTAAAGTTCTTAGAATTTTGACTCACTTAAAGGATTAGTTCACTTTCAAAAAAAATGTTGCTGATAATTTACTCACTCCGATGTCATCCAAGATATCTATATCTTTCTTTCTTCAGTCGAAAAGAAATTAAGGTTTTTGAGGAAAACATTCCAGGATTTTTCTTCATATAATTGACTTCAATGGCAACCAGTGGTTCGAAGGTTCAAATGTCCGTCTTAATGCAGCTTCAAAGTCTCTACACGATCCCAGTCAAGAAATAAGGGTCTTATCTAGTGAAACGATCGGTCATTTTCTAAAAAAAAAAATATATATACACTTTTTAACCACAAATGCTCGTCGTGTACCATCTCTGAGATGTGCGACACATTGCGTCATCACTTTGGAAAGGTCACACGCCACGTCATCTAAGTTATTTGTCTGTGCGCTCCGGATCAAAAAGGTAGGGAAGGGCGTAAAATTCCATCTCATTTTTTCCTCCAACTTCAAAATCGTCCGACATCTTTGTTTTAATTTATTATTATTTTTTTCGTGACCTTTCCAACGTGATGACATAATACATGGCACATCTCAGAGATGGTACAAGATGGGCATTTGTGGTTAAAAAGTATATATATTAGTGCTGTCAAACGATTAAAATATTTAATCGTGATTAATCGCATTAATGTCATAGTTAACTCGCAATTAATCGCACATTTTTATCTATTCTAAATGTCCCTTGATTTCTTTTTGTCCCATTATTTTTTTCTCATTTTAATGCTCTTATCAACATGTTTTTTCTATTGAAAACAACATTGGCATATACTGTAGTGTTCAATTTCACACTAACATTCACACTTGGAGCAAATAATCGCGTCAGAATTCGCATCAGCTGTGTGCTTGGCCAGCAAGTGGTATTTCAGACTGGACGTGCTGCGATGATAGCTCAGTTAACAACGACAAAACACACAGATCACTTTGGTCTTGTCAATGGAACCATTTAGCAACTTTTTGAAAGTAAACTTTCCATTCAGAATCTTATTGGCATCCATTTCGGCGTCTCGTGCTCGCCATCCACTCAAAACGTAACGTTAGCCTACTACTCTTTGGCCAGTTAGCAAGCCCAAACAAGGTTGTACGGCGTGCCTGTTGTTTTGTTTCCGGTCTAGCTAGATCCGGTGTGTTGTAGTTTTTCTAACGTTACTAGTTGTTGCAACGGCATGTGAAAAAGACTACAAAGTTTGCTAGGCCAAAAAGAGCGTTAATCTCACGATAAAAAAATTGACGCAGTTAAAATGGGTTTGCATTAACGCTGTTTAACTGGCAGCACTAATATATATATATATATATATATATATATATATATATATATATATAATTTTTTTTTTTTTTTTTTTTTTTGAAAATGACAGATCGTTTCGCTAGATAAGACCCTTATTTCTCGACTGGGATCGTGTAGAGACTTTGAAGCTGCATTGAGACGGACATTTGAACCTTCAAACCGTTGGTTGCCACTGAAGTCCATTATATGAAGAAAATTCCTGGAATGTTTTCCTCAAAAACCTTAATTTCTTTTCGACTGAAGAAAGAAAGACATGGATATCTTGGATGACATTGGGGTGAGTAAATTATCAGCAAAACATTTTTTGTAAGTGAACTAATCCTTTAAAGCTAATATTTGACTCTAAGAGGCTTTATACATACGACCCCAGGTCTAAACACAGTATATTGTGTCAATATAGACACTGCTAGATATAAAGTGACCTAATATGAATTAACAAACTATAACTTTACAAACAAAAACCCCAGTGGTGTCTAATACTCACAGCATAAAAACGCATTGTTTGGGCCAAAGCAGGAGGACTGGCCCCTCCATCCTCATGCAGTTGGCTCTTAATGATGAGATCATATAGTGGGGACAAGGTGGGCGCAGTCTCAAAAACAGGGATGCCTAAAAAGATTTGTTTAAAAATTGTGAAGTAGAGCTATATTCATACAGACTCACAGAAACACATGAGTAATTCTCATATTAACTCTTATTTTAATAAAAATTTGTGAAATATCATGTGATTGACCAGTTAAAGGGATAGTTCACTTTGAAATAAAATTTTGGTATGTTTTAGCTTACCTCAAGGGCATCCAAGATGTAGGTGTCTTTTTTTCCTCAGTAGTTTACATTTTTATATTTTTAGGTCAAACCGTTCTTGTCTGTCAGTCATTTCATGCAGGTCTATGGTCACGGTCTCAAAGAGCATGCACAAAGTCCAAATTAAAACAATTCCCCATCGTCCAAATTAAACAATTCCCCATCGTAAGTACACATTGATGGCCTAAGACACGAAACGAGCGGTTTGTGTGAGAAAGCGAACAGTATTTATATCGTTGTTATCTCTTGAACACAGCCGTGTCCAAATGATCTGAGGGCGCGGGCGGGTATAGATATATACACTAGACGTCGCCTTGGCTACTGCAGTTCATTGGAACGAAACCGTAGCTAAGCGACATCTAGTGTATATTTCTATACCCGCCCGCGCCCTCAGATCATTTGGACGCGGCTGTGTTCAAGAGATAACAACGATATAAATACTGTTCGTTTTCTCACACAAACCGCTCGTTTCGTGTCTTAGGCCATCAATGTGTACTAACGATGGGGAATTGGTTTAATTTGGACGATGGGGAATTGTTTTAATTTGGACTTTGTGCATGCTCTTTGAGACCGTGACCATAGACCTGCATGAAATGACTGACAGACAAGAACGGTTTGACCTAAAAATATCAAAATTGAAACTACTGCGGAAAAAAAGACACCTACATCTTGGATGCCCTTGAGGTAAGCTAAAACATACCAAAATTTTATTTCAAAGTGAACTATCCCTTTAATATCAGAAGCATAATAACTAATAATAAGTACATTAATGTAGAAGTCAATAATAGTCCATGTTTTGTTTCAAAACAACTAACTTTTGATCAATTATACAGCTAATCATCCAGACAATATTATATTCATACCTGTAGAACTGCCCATTTTTTTTATATATAATGCAGAGAATGGCATCAAGCAATTCATCTTCAGGAAGAAACACGCTGGTAAATCTACACAGTTTGAGTTTGTTACGGAAGAAAATGATGGAGTCCTAGGAAAAAAACAAAAACAAAAAAACAGTAATTAAATAACTATCTGACATGACTCCAAAACATCACATTATATAGATTTTCAAATATCTTGAAAGAATAAAGACTTGGATAAATACGTAACCATAAATAATTATTATAAATCAATACATTTTACAGCAGTAAAATCCTGTGTTTTAAATAACTTCTATTTAAATATTTTCCAAACAAAGCTATTATATGACTTCAAAATACTTGGGCTACTTTATGATATAAACAGTATAAACAGCTCGTGGTCAAGTATGCAGCAAAATTCTGCTATTCTCATCTGCGTTCCATGGACAAGGTTCCCACTCTTTCATGAACATCAGATTCAAGGACTTTTTAAAGCACCTTTTGTTTTATATCAAGCACAATAAAGACAATAAAGATGGGTTTGTTACTGCCAACCTGGACAGTATACTGCCAACCTGGACTGTGTCTATCATTACTGCAGTAATGTTAAGGCATAAACTGACAACTAAAAACAAATTTAAGGTGCATATGACTTTTTAAATCCATTGAGGAGAGAAGGCTGGTAGAGTGAACGAGAGATGCAGTTTGCAGCATTCTTATTCCTGCTGTTAAAGGGGTGGTATAATGCCCTTTTCACAAGATGTACAAATAAATCTCTGATGTCCCCACAGAGTGTGCATGTAAAGTTTTAGCTCAAAATACCCCACAGATATTTTTATATAGCATGTTAAAGTTGTCACTTTTTGAGGGTGAGCAAAAACGCCCCGTTTTTGTGTCTGTCCCTTTAAATGCAAATGAGCTGCTGCTCCTGGCACAGAGGGTGGAGCTTCAACAGCTCGTTCTTAGCTGCTTCTATTACCTAACACAGACATGCACTGAAATTTTCAAAAACGTTTAGCCTTTTATGTTTAAACTGGAGTCACAAAGATGGATAGACTCAAGAAGAAGTGACATGTAGACAACATTTCTGAATGGTTAGTTGATGAATTTATGTAGCTTATGTGTAGTTATCTTCTAGTCATTGATTAGCATATTCTGTTTGATAATCTATAAATCATGTTCCAGGGGTGGGGTTTATGTAAATTTTAGGGTTAGTGATGTCACTAACCTGGGAGGAATGTTGTGTAGTCCCTACCAGCTGTTAGTTGTAGTCCTTAAAAAGCAATTTCTTTAAAAGAAAATATCTCCCTTTGCTTTGAACTGAGCATCGTAACTTTGCAGATGTTGTTTAAGCTCAAACAGCAACATTACACACTAACTAAAGTTCGAAAAGTGAAAATCAACCACCCCTTTAACATTATTTTCACACTGGTTTTAGATTTCCTTTTTTATGAATCATTACTTGATTAAAATATTTAAATATACATGAAATTTGCCATTAAATTATATCGATAAGGTAATTGTTAGATATTAAAAAATATAAAAATTATCCACTACCTTAATTAATAGAGCAAAGATTACAACTACTATGCACTGGAATCGAACTCATGACAGCTTGATTTCTATTCTTAAAACTTAAGTGATCTAAAGGTATAGGATAGGAGAATATACCAAGATGTAGATCAAGACAAATGGGACTGCAGGTTCTCTTTTTTTGTTTTATCCGTTTTCTTTTTTAAATCTGTTTTCCTTTTATTTTAATAGACACCTTAATTATCTTTATTTCAATAGGCATTTTCTGCCTGTAAAAATCATCTATCTCTGATATTTTGTATATAGTTATTTTTTTTATTATTATTATTATTATTCTTTATGTATGTGTATCTGTTTCTCTTGTGCATATCCGTTTTATATTTTTTATCAGTTGTGTCCACCACACTGAATTAATTCAGTGAAAATTTGTCAGTGTTAATGCTGGTAACTTTGTTCGTAAGAAAAACAATTACCGCTAAGTATTTTTTTTTTTTATTAAAGGTGCATTGCGCAAGTCTCTGAGTTTTTGCAGAACTATGCCCCCTCTGGTGACAAGAGAAACTGCAACACTGCAACTGAACGTGCATGACGTCACGCCCAGTCTCAAATTTGGTCCCGAATCCCTCTTATTTATTTTATTGTACAGGATTATAGAGGCAATCGCAGTGATCAGAGAAGGGCTCATTCAGCCCATCAGGCAATTGTTTAAGCATGTATGGGTTAGAAAAACGGGTATTTTTAACATGAAATGTTGCTTAATGCACCTTTAAATATTACAAATTATTTGTTAATCACCTGTAAAGGGTATCTGCAGGGTTTTTAAAAATCTAATTTAAGGCTTTTAGGACCTGCACAAATAAAATTAATACAGTATTGGGGGAGATACAGTTTTTATTGTAAGACTGATGCCAGACTGTCTGGACCACGAGAGCTACTCTCTGAAAAAAACAAACAAAGGAAATTAACATTTGAACTCTCTCTTGCAAAATTAGCATCCCCACCCGAGACGCAATCACCTCAGTATTGTCTTAATTTACATTTCTTTCCTTTCATCCCCTTTCCACATGCTGAAACCATCATGAAATCGATTCACCCAAAAATCGATATAGTTTAATGTGAACAATTATCATACAACACTATACATGTTTGGTATCATTTGAAGGTCTCATTCCCAAAGAAGTAAACCAAAAGGTAATAAAGGTTTAAAGAGGTCACAAGATGTAACATAAATCTATGGTGTCCCCAGAATGTGTCTGTGAAATTTCAGCTCAAAATACCCCCCAGATCATTTATTATAGCTTGTCAAATTTGCCCCTTTTTGGGTGTGAACAAAAACACGCCGTTTTTATGTGTCCCTTTAAAGGATTAGTTCACCTCAAAATGAAAAATTCCTGATAATTTACTCACCCCAATGCCATCCAAGATGTCCATGTCTTTCTTTCTTCAGTGGAAAAGAAATTACGTTTGAGGAAAACATTTCAGGATTTTTCTACACACAATGGAGTTCAATGGCAACCAGAATGTTAAAGTTCAAATCAATACAGTTTCAAAGGGCTTTGAAGTGCTTCAAAGGGCTCTGCACGATCCCAGCTGAGGAATGGGGTCTTATCTAGTGAAACGATTGGTCATTTTCAAAAAAAAAAAATGAAATGTATATACTTTTAACCACAATTGTTCGTCTTATGCTGGTCTGCGACGCACCATGCATTGCGTCATCACGTTGGAAAGGTCACGCGTCACGTCGTCTATCGAAGTTATTTGTCTGAGTACTCCGGTTCAAAAAGGTAGGGAAGGGCTAAAAATTCCATCTCATTTTCTCTTCCAACTTCAAAATCGTCCAAAATCTTTGTTTTAATTTATTATTATTATTTTCTTCATTTATAAAATTCATTTTTTTCGTGACTTTTCCAACGTGATGACATAATACGTGGCAAAATAGAAAAATCCTGAAATGGTTTGATAAAAAAAAAAATTCTTTTCCACTGAAAACCTTCCACAGAGGTTCATTTTGAGGTGAACTAATCCTTTAAATGCAAATGAGCTGCTGCTACCCGCAAAATACCACACGGATGAAGCCTGAGCGAGAGATTGCATGCTTTTCTCGAACTTTTGCCTTTGTATTAGAACTGGTAACACTGTTGTCGCTTGCGCCAAATGGCGGCGCCGTGGGTGGAAACGTGCAGATTAAGGGGCGGTAATAGTATAAGATCCCCTTCCTAGGTCAGAAGGGGAGCGAAATCTGATCGGCTTATTTTTTGACATGCTTGCAGAAAAAGGCTTACATAAACAAAGCTACTGGGTTGTCACTTTTCACTTGTCACGTTTTCCTGGTTGGTAGATGCGATTATAGCACTTAAACACGGAAAAAGTCAGATTTTCATGATATGTCCCCTTTAAATGCCTGTTTGAGCTGTTTTAAGTGAAAGCAACTTGCACTGACATATCTTAAAATACATCAGTGCCATTGTTTTGCCACAAGATGCACAACAGTAATGTTTATAAAAGCTACTTAAATGTCCTAATTGAACTAATCCTGGCTTAATCTAAGCCCTGTCTGTAAAACTGGGCCAATATTTGTTGGAACCTTGATTAACCAATTTTTATGTAGCTCAATACTGTGCCAAGCATAATTGAATTTGGATTTCCCTAAAACTGAGCTAGTTAATAGCTCCACGTTTCTCACACGTTCATCATGCAGGGCTTTCCCCCCCAATCACTCGTGCCGCTTCGTTCTGGCAGCGCATAAAGGCCAATTTTTGTAATAGCACAATGCTCCTCTAGCAAAATTTAGTTCATGTTTATTTCAAGCACTTTCAAGGACCCATGTTTGTTTTTGCACACTTTCCAGCCCTTGAATCTATTTGTCTGAAATTCAAGTACTTATAAAAAGCGTGGGAACCCTGCATGAAAGAGATTACACAAGATTACACTAGGGCTGCACGATATGAGGAAAAGCTGCGATGTGCGATAACATATGTTTATTATTGCGATGACGATATGACTTGCGATAAATATTCAAATGTAAATGTTAGCTATACTGTTCCCATGTTAGTGCTTTAATAGGTTCTTTGCGTGATAGGTCAAACGTTTATTACCTGCCTGGTTCAGATTACACGATTTTTGCACGATCCCTTTGACGTGGGTGTCGTGGGGATTCGTAAACGACAACGGGCGTCGGGACGCAAGATTCGATTGTTTCATCTCGACAACCTACGTCGTGTCTGCGATGCTTCACAACATTACTACAGAAAGACTATGTTTAATTTTTAACGGTCGGTCCTCCATGATGGGTTGAGTATGTGAGCAAGAGTGAGTGTGCGCGAGTGAGTGAGAGTGCGAGCAACAGTTTGTGCGCCAGTGAGCGAGTTTTTGTGTGTGCGAGTTTGTGTGTGAGTGTGTGTGTGTGTGTGTGTGCGCACGAGTGTGTGAGTGTGTGTGTGTGTGTGCGAGTAAGTGCGAGTGAGTGAGCGAGGCACAGTAAGTGTGTGTGCGCGCGAGTGAGCGAGTGTGTGTGTGTGTGCGCGCGCGCGTGCGTGCGAGTGAATGTTTGCGAGTGAATGTGTGCGTGTGGCGGCACGCGATGACTGGTCGGAAAGTGTAGTCTGACATGTTTCTTGTCCACAACATGACAAGATTTTAGGAGTCAAAATCGTGTAATCGGACACCGTGACTATAATAACAGACACAAAAATCTTGCAGTCTGAACCAGGCATTATTCATCGTGTCAGGCTGTCTGTTGCGATGTGTTCATCGTGCGAGTTCATATCGCGATGACGATGAAAATTCGATGTATCGTTCAGCCCTAGATTACACCATGGTAGTTACACCAGAATTGTCATTGTTGTTGATTGCATTGTTGTCCTTTAATTCCCCAAAGATCTAACCCTTTGTTGTCGACTGGATGGGATCCTGTGATAAGCGGAGCAATGGGAAGCTTGTAAACCGATGTTGTGCCCTCAACAGTCACTGACACACTCACACCTAAAGTACGGGGAACTGCAGAATACAAGAGGAGAAAATAATCAATGACCTTGAAGTAAATAAACACTAGGTTGACATTTAAATGAACATTCAACAATTTTGTTGATATGATTTATAAAACAAGATTTTCTCACTATTGACATCAGTGAAGTTCAGTTGGGCTCCTGTTCCCTCTTCAAAGATATCATTTGGAGAAACGTAACACTGTAGAGATACTAGATGACCGCCACTCCTCGCCGTCAACAGACCCACACTACCATGAAGTATGGTCTCCACAGTGTTGGCATTAGTGGCAATCCTATGATATAAATTGCTTGAGTAATTATAACCTTTCAAGAAAAAAAAAAAAACTATTTTTCTTATGTACACTATGGTACTGAACGTCAACTAACAGGGATACAGAATCAGTGACCAAAAATTACGCTGTTTACAAACACCAATGGTGTAACTGACTGCTAGTATTTCTATTAATTTGATCAAAAGCAGGTCATAATGGCATAAAAATGCTGAATAACAGATCAGATTATTTTGAATGTGATCAATGACAGGGCAGGCTTTAAAAAAAAGAAAAAGAAAAAAAAAGAAAATTTATATTTATATATATATATATATATTTATATATATATATATATATTTATATATATATATATATATATATATATATATATATATATATATATATATATATATATATATATATATATATATATATATATATATATATATATATATATATATATAAATAACCTCTGTTACGACTTCTCCAAAAGCTAAAAGGAGTAAATTGGGAGTTGTACAGATGCTTTGCCTTTTAAATACAGGTATACAACCATGTTATGATCCCAACAGTTTTCATAGGATCTTAAAAACATATTACAGAGGCGACCGAATCATTGCTAAAGACTCTCCCCCCCAGGAGTGATCCTCCCAGCTGAGAAGCATGGTGAAAGCAGCATCATCGTTTAAAGCTTCTTTGCTGCATCAAAGCCTGGGCACATTGCAATCACTGAAGGTACAATGAATGTAAAACTGTATCAAGAGATTCTACACGAGAATTTCAGCACAGAAGTACACAACATTGCGTTTTAGAGACGCTGAGTGATTTAACAAGACAATGACCCAAAAAGCAGCTGAATAACGGCTGAAAAGGAAAATATATTTTTTCTGAGTCCTGACCTTGAGCCATAAATACAGATAACCAACCCAGAAATATAGATAAGAATAAGATTCTAACAGATTTATGGGGAATGATGGTTCAAATTGGTCAAAAGTCTTACAAGCAGCTACAGAAAAAATTCACAGAAAAGGGTTCACTTACATTCTCCACTACTTTTTGCATGATCACTCAATGTTCTCAATATATTTGTCACATTTTTTGAGTAATCAATGCAGAAATCCAGATATTTTCAAAGGGTTCACAAACTTGTGACTGACACTGTATTGATGTTATGCATAATAGCTTCTAATGGTTCAAAAACAAAGCAGCTGTGCTTATCTGTTGGCAAGGTTTCTACAAGCTATTTCATAGCTATGTCATTGTTCATTTCTCAAGACACAAGTAAAAATGTGGGCTTATTCTGAGAACAATTTGCAACTGGCCACTGTCTCTAGCACCTATTAGCACCATTTCTGTAGAAAAAATGAATAATAATAACCATATTCATGTCCCATGGTATTAACAGAGTACTGCAAGTTACTTTAAAGAATAATATAATAATAATAATAATAATAATAATATCACAATATAGTATTACAATTTTACCATATCCAAAAATGTCCATTGTACGTTTTTGCTAGTGTACGATACTGGGAAAACAGTTTTCTTGACAAATAGGAAAAGAAAAAGTGCCTGAACATATGCATCATCTTGGTGAGGTCTAACTCCAGGGACTGAAGCGCCAAATACATCTTTGTCTTTAGTTTGCTGTGGAATAAAATAAGAAAAAAGTATTAAAATGCAAATAGAAACAGGAATTGTTTAATGATCTAATTTTTTTTTTTTAAAAAGAGAGAACACACTTGTCTCCAGGGAGCTTATACAGGTTAACCAGACCCTTCAGGTGTTTGGAAAACTCATCAAAATTTTTGTCTCTGTAAAAATAAAGGTTAATGTTATGGTAAATACATTTACTGCTTTGTGTGCTTGTACAGTGACAATGTTACAGTTGTTGTAACTTGTATAAAATAACTTGTTGAATTCTTGAATCTGACTGGCTCATAGGTGACTTTATGATGGCAAGTTGTATAAATGTAGGTCCCGTTTTGTCGGTCTCATTACAGTTGCACATTCTTTCTGGACACTTTCAAAATAACAGCAGCTTGGTTTGTTTCTATGCAAAATATTTATTCAGTGACATAAGACATTTCTATCTTTACATTTATTCATTTAGCAGATGCTTTTATACAAAGCGACTTACAAATGAGAACAACAGAAGCAGTGAAACTAACAATAGGACAACAATATGCAAGCGCTATGACCCTTCCCAGTTTAATCTAACGCAGTACATGTACTTTTTTTTTGTTTATTTTTTTAAGATAATAGATATAGAATAGAAGATAAAGTGTTAGTATTAATGGATCAGGTATAGCCGAAAAAGATGCGTCTTCAGGCGTTCTTGAAAATGGCCACAGACTCGGCAGCTCTGGTTGAGTAAGGCAGATCATTCCACCAGCATGGAAAAGACCAGGAAAAGGTCAGAGAAAGAAATTTCGTGCCTCTTTGAGATTGCACTGTTGACTCAATAACTACAACTGTTAACTGACAATAAACTCTTTATTGTTCCATCACGTTCAACATAGCCGCTCTTCCTCTCATAGGATGCCAGACTGAACTCACAAAAAAAATAACACGCTAACCCATAAAGGGTGCTCTTCGCATGTGCGCAGAAAAAGAAAACATAACTTAATTTCCCTTTTTTTCTTTAGAAACATAAGCATTTGTTATTATTATAACAGGATAACAGGTTAACTTAAGTGCTTCAGTTTAAATGACTAGACATTGACAAAACATAAGCAAATAATTGTCAAATCCATTCAGTGCTTAAGATAGCAAACACCTGTGCTGAGAGCTTTCAGAAGTCCAAGTGCAGATACACCCCTTTTTGTCAAGCAGTTAGCTAGCAGCTCTTTAGTGTCTGACGACAAGAACTGCTGAATAGTTCCAGAGAGTATAAGTTCCTTCATACTGCTGATTTCCAGGCGCAGTTTTTTTTACAGATTACAGATTTTGTAGATTTGAGAGCATCGAGAAGAGAATGATTGTCTATTACACACACAATAGGCACATTGATGCATGAGCAGCCACCAGTGGTAATCTCAGAGTATAGTGTAGCGAGGAAAACTGCACTGTCAACTCCATCTGCAAGTGCCAAAGCCTCTCCTGCTAAGGTACTCCATACAACTCTCCAGATCTGTTTTGACTGCCAAGATATAGGTGAAAATTTTCCATTTTCCCCCATAAGCATGATGAAATGTCCACCCTGCGTGCCACCGTCCTGAAGATTTCCCATTGAGGAATCACTGTACACCACCAATTTAACAGAACTGTTTTCTCCTAAGTACTGGAAACTCAAGATGACCTTCTGATTTCAGTTTTCTGATAAGTTTATTTGCACAATGCAGGGTCTGAACAGTAGCATGCTTTGTGTTAGATGCCAACATGGATATGTCATATGTCAGGTCGGCTTTGCCTGGCAACCCACAATATTTTTCCAATCTTTGATTTTAGCATATCCATCTCAACGTCTGTCAATGACGCTTCACGTTGTGTTGCTCTGGTGGGGTCCACTGGGATGGGTTGCAGATTTTTTATATATGTTCCTTGTTGTACTTGTATTTCATCCTCCTCAGAATGTACTTCTATTCCAATGTAGCTGAAACTGTCATGTTCTTCTCATCCGACTTGAAAGGCAGCTTTCAATTGAGGAATGATATTTATGGAGAATGCATCTGTACCACCCCAAATAAAGTCATCCACATGTGACGCAAGAATCCCCATCACCTTGCAGGAATCATCCACCCAGTAAAATACTGCCGGATCTACCTTTGACACTGTAGCTCCCAATTGTTGCATGGTGTCTTTCACTCTGTTATACCAGAATAAAGAAACATCTGTTAGGCCATAAACACATTTTTTCAACTTCCATATGGTTCCTTTGTTCTGCACTTCTTGTGGAGGGCGAATGTAAATATCTCTGGTTAACTCTTTACCTTGTAAAAAGGCTGCTTTAAATGTCCATGGAGTGCATAACTGCCATTTATTTTGACATATGACTGCCATGATCATTTTCTCTGAGACATGTAGGTGAGTCTTTGGGAAGGTCTTGAGTGTTCATTTCTTCAAAGCCTCTCGCCACTAGTCTAGCCTTACGTACAACTCCAGCAGTTGTTTCTTTAAGTGTGCACACCCACCTCGTGGAGATGCACTTCTGGCCTTCATCTTTCACTTCTTCAAAGACGTTATTTCTTTTTCAGGTGCTGAGCTCTGTATTTTTTGCAGGCATGAAGAGATCATCATGTACTATCATGTATCATGTATACATATCATCTTCATTGTAGTCAGTGCTCAACTTAGCATGTTCGGATGGAATCACCTGAACATTGTCCATTTGTCCTAGGTTGACTGATGCAGTTGTGCCTTCAATTTCCTCAGACTCAGTGTACTGCAAATTATACCAGTTTTTGTGCTTGCCGTTTGCCTTTCCTGCTCGGCCGAGGATTTTTCCAGTATGTATTTGTCCACTCTGATTATCTGTGTATTTAAATATTTGATCTTTTTTTAGTCTTAGACCTTCACAGTTAGTGGATGAGCAGGTTTGTGGCGTGTGGGATTGATCAAGACTATCCTCTCCAGGTAGCACTGATGCAGAAGGTTCACTGACATCTTCAACATTAAGAGGTTTATCATTTTCTGGTGTCATTTCCTCATTTTCACTTTCAGTCACTGAGATCTGCTGCTGGTGTTATTGTGGGATTTTCATCTGTTTTCATTTGTTCTCTTTCTGTCTCCTTCATTTTTGTTTGTGGGTCATCCACCTTTCTTAGTCTGGACTGATGCACTCGAACATAGGTTCCACCATGCCTGACAAATACAACCACACTATTTTGGCCTATGACCACACCTGGACCTTTCCACTCATTACAATCTACTCGCTTAAAATACACTTTGTCCCCCGTTTCATATCTGTCATCAACGGGCCGCAGTTGCTTACGAAGGGCTCTTCTAATTCTCTCTGAGCATTCAGCTTCTGTGAATGCTGTTCTCATTTCATGTAGTGTGGTAATTTGTTTAGCTATCCAACTACTCATACTTGATTCCCGAGCTGGAGGCTTATCGGTGAGGACTGAGGGAAGATTTGGGTTCTGCCCGAACACTAACTGGTAGGGACTATAACCATGCACATTGTGCATTGAGTTCTTTGCCATTAGTGCCCAATCTAGGGCTGTTTTCCAGTCACAGTTGTTATCCCTCTTCATGTCCAAATTGTCTGTGTAGTTTCAATAGGACTGTCTCCTATTCTTTTGTTGTCATTTTTTCTGTCACAGCAAGAATTTCATTTTCATTTTGTGTCTTGTTCTCACTTGTCTCCTTTTCATCTGGATGACAGTCTTCTCTCAAATTCACACAGTAATGTCCTGAAGATGTTAATTCAAGTTTAACAGGTTGTTTAAACATTGTTGCTTTGTCATGTGCAATGTCCAGAACTGCACTCGCTCTTTTCAATGAAGTCTGGCTTAAAAGCATTGGTATTTCTGCAGGAACAACTTCTGTCTCTATTTTGCATCTGGTATGTCCTATCCTTGCTGGAATAGTAACTTTCCTTGTGGAATAAACAACCTTGCCATCACCAAATCTGAAAGGTCTTGCACTTTGTTTGTCATCTATTTTTAGTAACTCACTCTGTGGCAGCCCACTTGTATAATCTTCAAGCCATTTTTCTCCACACACAGTTCTTGTACAGGCTGTGTCAATCACAGCTGATCCCAAAGCCTCCACCATGAAAATTTCTGTGTTAGACAAAGAATCATTTGAAAACAAAGTGATGTTACATTCTTCAATGTCATCTTTTAGTCGTTCATCTTTTGTAAGTCTTACATGTTCCTTTTTATTTGGACAGTCCTTTGCCCAGTGATACGTGCTTTGACAAATTGCACATTTCGTTCTTCTTCCATATTTATCAAGGGGGTTTGTACCTTGAGCTATGGTTTGGGGTTGTTGTGTAGTGTTTGACTTGTATCCCCGTTTTCCTGAGTATAATTTCCTCGTGTAATAGGCAGTCACTATCTGTGTTTTGCAGTGCACTGCCGCCCTCTCGTGGTGAAGTAACGTTATCTCCAAAAATTATTTTCAAGGCTGATTTCATATCAGTGAAAGAAACGCTAGAGCAAGCTGTAAGTGCTAACTGTTTATCTTTAACAGTAAGTCCAGCAGTATCGAGTAGCTTAAAGGCTAGTACGGCATCAGGAAGCTCCATTTTGAACTTACGTAGCCTGTTGTATCGACGCTCAAACTCGACGATGTATTCCACCATAGAAACCGCTCTCTCTAGTGATCCGGTCAAACTCTGTGTACGCCTCGTACTGCCGATCTTTTTCTTCTTTTAAAAACACTGAGTACAATTTCGCTATGAGTGTTTGCATTCCAGTGTCATCATTCAAATCCTCAGCGGAAATTTCCAGAGCACTGTCCCTTGCTCGGCCCGTTAGTGACAAAGTAACTGCCAAGGCTTGTTTTCTTTTTTCCAGGTCAGTAACCCATCTCCAGATTTCAATCTCATTTTTTCAACTTTCGTAAGCCGTCTTCTCGTCAAACGGTGGGGAATTTTTGTAATTCCCAGAAGCAGCCATCCTCTGCTACCAATGTTGACTCAATAACTACAACTGTTAACTGACAATAAACTCTTTGTTCCATCACGTTCAACATAGCCGCTCTTCCTCTCATAGGACGCCAGACTGAACTCACAAAAAAAATAACGCGCTAACCCATAAAGGGTGCTCTTCGCACATGCGTAGTAAAAGAAAACATAACTTAACATGCACCACAAGATCTGAATCTCAATTAGCATCCTTTACTTTGGGGACATTAGTAAAATAAGGAAATGCAATAGAGCAGATAACATTTTAGCTGTCAAATGACACAAAGCATTCTACAGTATCCATCATCAGTAAATGACAATAAATAGCTATGATATCAAAACCTCTTTTTGTCTGTTTGTGTCTAAGCATATACGATTTGTTGTGCAGTGTGTTTGACTGGGTGCAATCATTTACTAAAGAGATTTTTGAGACACTTAGCAGCAAGTAAACAATTGACTTGAGCATAAATACATATTCCACATTGCTGAAAAATGTAATTTCTCTTATATAGTTTGCTTACCGTAAATGCTGTATCAGCTCAGGACAACTCTACATAACATTGAGAGAAAATCACAATAAAGTAAGACCACAGGGCATAAACAAACTGCTTTATTATTCTATTCACAATAACCACAAGTCTTCCTCTCACCACAGGGTTTTCACCATGGTGGGCCACTTTGACATCCACAAGCTTTCCTGCTTTATCCAAATGCACCTCAACATAAAACATATCTGAGGTGATATAGCACTCAGTACGTGATGGACTCAGGTGAGATCCCAACCTGCAGGCACACAGCACGAGAACAAAAGAAAGACCAAACATACCTTTTAGCAAAGTTGTGAAGTTAGGTCAAGTAAAATCAAGTAGAAATAAATCAGAACATGCTAGTAATGTTACGCATGACACCAAGGCTCCAAAACATGTATCTAGTAAGCATTGTGATTTCATAAGAAGCCCTGTAACTGTGGATTATTTTTAGTTTTTTAGTTTTTTATCGATTGCTCCTGTCTGCCTTGCTGCTGAGTGGTTTGTGTCTGTATTAGGGCTGCACAATTATGACAAAAATTATAATTGCCGATTATTCCCTTGAAATTGTAATTGCGATTATCAGAATTTATATATAAATAAATATATATAAATATTTCAGAATATGAATATGACTAATAGTAAAGACTACTAATAAATAAAAAATTAGGCCTATGCTAAAGCTATTAAATAGCAGTCCCAAACTAGTTTTTGTTAATAAAATGTTGGTATGAGCCACCACAGTCATTTAAAAAAAAAAAACATAAAAAAAAAAAAAACAAGGTGAAAATAGTGGCATTTTGGGGTTAATATGGAAACGACTTTACCATGGTGAATACACAATACTAACAAGAACTGTTAACCCTCTGAGGTCTGGGGTGTTTTTGGGGTCCTTGAGATGTTCTGACATGCCCTGACATTTGTGCTTTTTTCAGTTGCTTATAAACATATCAATGGCAAAAAAAAATTACACTCTATTTAGCACAAACAGGACTACCATGATATGTGAGCCACATGTATGTACATGTTTTCATTTTTGAGAGAATAATGTTTATGCATGGTTATTGAAAAAACTAAAAATGAAAGTTTCTGAAATAAGGCCACAAAACACATACTAAATATATGTCAATAAGACTTTTGTCGTTGCCTAGAGTTTTTTCTTCAAAATGATGTGAAAATCATCCTGCCTAATCATTCACATAAAACGATACATTGATTTAAGTTTTGTGAAACACTTTTAGTTTGTAAAGGCAATATGCGGATGGGGCGTAAACGATCATGCATATTTAGTAGTTCACACCTGATGAGACAATGCCCCTGCATACTTAATGAGCCATTCATTCAGGTGTGTCACCTATAGCTAACTTAAATATACAAGCTTCATAAAAATTATCATTCTAGAAGAAAATTTCAGATGGCATTTAGAGGCTTTTGCATCTGAACTCTTCATATATATATATACACACACACACACACACACATATATGTATATATATACTGTATATATATATATATATATATATATATATACTGTATATATATATATATATATATATATATATATATATATATATATATATATATATATACACACACACATATATGCATACACACACACACATATATGTGTATATATTTATACACAAATATACATTTTATTTATATTTTTTTATATACATTTTTTTTTTTTCACAAATTGTGCTTGCAAATTGTATAATATCCAAGGTAAACATGTCTAGTAATTGTGCAGTTAATTCTCATACTGTATTTTCAGTTTTGGAATATTTATCCTCTCCCCAAATTTGTTACTAATAAAACACAATACAAATTATTTAAAGAAAAAAATTATATTTACCTTTTAATAGTTTGTTTACATCTACCTTGTAAATATATTTTTTTTAGTGGTGGGCCGATATCGGCGTTAACGCGCTGCGTTAACGCGAGACTCTTATCGCGCGATAAAAAAAATATCGCCGTTAATCTATTCCCCAAGTTGGGTTGGGAGATGGCTCTACTACACAAGCTATGATGACGCAATCTACCCGCGGCCGCGAGGTAAACCCGGCTGCAACGCATATTCGTCGTCATCTTAAGTAAACACGGCTGAAAGTGAAAGCTGCGACATCCATTATTTGGACTTGGTTCGGATTTAAGCCGTCCGACAAACAGCAGCAAACTATCCGAGTGTGTGGGGTAACGGTTCGGTAAGTTAACACACGACTAATCCGTTCTACCACCTCAAATTCAAAACGAAACATGATATCACTGAATAGCCTACCAGCGCGCGCATATTATTCTCATTCCAATATATCTTAGTGGTGTAACGTTAACACATAATCTCTGTCTACGCCCGATTTTAAGAATCGTTGTTGTGTTTCTTTTTAACTGAAAAGACATCAGTTAGACAATATTATAACTTTAAATTTGGGGTTTCATAAGCTCAAAGCTATAATAAACATTAGACCTACTTAAGATCTCTGCAGCTAGTGTACTTAAATTTTATTTATCTGCAAAATTATGTTGTATACTTACAGTTTTGCACAATATATGTTTTCAAAACTACATATACCCTTTAAAAAAAAAAAAATGTAGCAGTTGTTTAGCAGGGTCTGTGTAACCTGTTCTGAAATGGTTTTATATATAATAATATATATATATATATATATATATATATATATATATATATATATATATATATATATATATATATAATAAATATAATAATATACTAATATATATTATAATATACTGTATATCGTTATCGCAAGAGGCTGCAATGTATATCACAATATAGATTTTAGGCCATATCGCCCATCCCTAATTGATAGCCTATAGTAGTTGATAATAACATAGGCCTATGTTGCCTACGGACGGTAACAGTACAGAAGTAACCTTTTACAGTCTATGAGTAGAACAGCTTTCTCAAGCAGTTTGTGATGCATTTTGGAAACAGGAGATGAGCCCCTGGTCTAATGCGCCACCTGGCTTGAGAAACCCGTTCTCAAAGACTTAGCCGACTTTTATAGTCATTATTTGGGTAGCACACATATTCTGAATGCCTTCGGCAGAATTCAAATGAGCCATTTTAATCTAGATTAATCTAGATTAATTTCAAAACTAATCTAGATTAATCTAGATTAAAAAAAAATTATCTATGCCCACCTCTAATTTTTTTATTAAAAAGGTTAAAATTACAACAACAATTCAAGTGTAATTTTACAGTATATTCTACAGTAAAAACTGTACCTAAATCTAGTCAACAAAATGTTGTCTTTCATATTTCGCCTGACTGTAACGTTGTTTTTATGAAATATTAGGGCATATAAATGTTAATTTGCAGTTTAATACGTTGCCCATACAAATAGCCTACATTTTATTTCAACATATTTCAGTCGATTTTTACTCATCTCAGTATAGCAATACAGTTTGCTCAAACATCATCATTCATTCACAAACGCGATTTAAATTTAAACTGTCTTTTTGCGAGCTGTGGTAAACAGCGCGCATCTCTGCCGTTCATTCATTCACAAACAGAAACCCGATTCACGTGAGAAGGAAAAAAAAAAACTTACTACAGTATCAGCTCAGTCTGATCCTTGCTCCTCGAAATACCCGCACTTCTGAGGGACATTTTCCATTATTATTATTCCTCACAGCGCTGCGAGACGGTGTAAACAAGTAATGATCTGAATAAACTTGTGTTTTCTCGAGCTGATATGGGGGCGTTCACAGGTTTGCGTGGATTGCCTCAGTCATTTGCGTTTGAATAGCGCGCGCTCTCCGTGGGCGTGTCACATTACATTTGAATCAGCTGTAATGAGCTCGACTGGAATCGCTCTCTTTTAATACAGATTTCACAAGATGAGAATATTTGTTTTTTATATAAATTACTTCATTTAAAAGAAGAGAATTCAAGCTTCATGCCTGTGTGTCTGTATGTCTGTTTGACTGAGTATTTGCTGAGTTATTGTTCATTTTCGGACGCGTTTCAGAATGGACTACACTGACAGAGAGCAGGCAGAACTCGCTTTGTGTTTATTTTTCTTTATTTGGCAAAAAGCACAACACTTTGTTTTTATTGTGAGTATACACAAAAATAATACACATTTAACAGAATCGATTGATGTATGAAACTTGTTTGTAAAATCAAAGTCAAAAGAGTATTTCGGGTCTCAATTCAACTGATAAGGAAAAAAGCGAGCAGACCACGCCGGCGTGATTGCCGACCTCAGAGTGTTAATGAAACATGGAAACTGCTCTTGGTGAATAGAATGAAAATCATACCTGCATGCAAATCCTTCTCAGCTAACACACGACGTACCAGTAACGTGATTTATTGGTATTTTACTTTTATTTCTTGTAATTTACAATGTAAAGACGTTGCATGCTCGTAGTTTCTTTTACACTTTATATACAGTGAAGCGACACAGCGCGAGCCGCCGCATTTGCGCGTGCAATTGAAAAGTGTGCGCTACGGGCACAGTAACGGCTAAAAGGAAAGGAAAATCCGTTTTTCTGAGGTGAAAGACTTTTTATTTCAGCGTACACATACGTCACTGACTGGTAGTTCCTATTGTGCTGGGTTTTCTGAAGTAGTTGTGATTCACCTCTCATAACATAACATTTATCTAAACAACACGCACGCAGAGTGGATTTTCTTTTGTAATCACGGCTTTGAACGATTACGTAATCGTGGCACCCGTAATCGTAATCGCGATTAGAAATTCGATTAATTGTGCAGCCCTAGTCTGTATGCTCCATATAGCTTTCTGTTTTGAATCTTTATTTACTATCATTCCTTGTTGTTTATATTGCTAAATATAACTTACTCATCACCACACATTAACCTGACAGCGCTAGCTTCAATCTAAATCATTATCGCTAGCACAACACGCTAGTAATTCGCAAGCCTATTTATTTTTTCTCTTGCGCCTTTTATGAGTGCATCAAACAACTGTGGTGAGTAGGATCAGTCAACAAATATGGTGAGTCATGTCATCTCCTCCTCTTATTGTCACTTGCACTTCGTGTCATGTATGCATAGCATAGCCTTCTCTGTCAGCCCTAAAGGATTTACATGTGATAAATGCAGGGAGATAGTCAGGCTGACGGAGAAGATTTCAGAACTAGAGACACATCCAAACTTTAAAGGTGCATTAAGCAACTTTTCATGTTAAAAATACCCGTTTTTCTAACCCATACATGCTTAAACAATTGCCTGATGGGCTGAATGAGCCCTTCTATGATCTCTGCGATTGCCTCTATAATCCTGTACAGTAAAATAAATAAGAGGGATTCGGGACGGAATCGACTGGGTGTGACGTCATGCTCACCTGGCTATGTCTGGCAGGTTTGTGTATTCGCCACCATTATCCGCATCAGCGAAGACAACTCAAGCGACTTTGGCAAAAGTAGAAGATGGATTCAAAGAGACCGGCTTCTAGTTCATCCCAAACCCCAACGCAAACTCCACGTAACCGCGTGCACAACTCTGGTTGCAGTTTCGCGTGTCGCCAGAAGGGGGCATAGTTCTGCAAAAACTCAGAGACTTGCGCAATGCACCTTTAAAGGGGGGGTGAAATGCTATTTCATGCATACTGAGTTTTTTACACTGTTAAAGAGTTGGATTCCCATGCTAAACATGGACAAAGTTTCAAAAACTAAATTGTACGTTTGCAGGAGTATTTCTGTGGCAAAAATTGTCCTTCCGGTTTGTCACAAGTTTCGGAAAGTTTTTTTCGAGTATGGGTCTTCGTGACGTCAGCTGGGGCGGAATTTCCTTATATGGGTCCTAAGGGCTCTTCTCCGTGGGCGCGCGCGCACTCGTAGACCAGACAGAGAGAGAAGAGAGCGAAAGCAGTATGTTACCTCATCAAAGCGCTCTGCTCAGCTTTTGGAAGTCAATGTCACCAAAGAAGTGGGTTTTTGGTTGCCAGGGCAAGACAACCCTGCACAGATTCCTAAAGAACCCAGCGCTAAGGGACCTTTATTTTTTCAGAGACTGTTTGTTTTTGTGCAAGACTGTTTGTTCCCTGCATTTCGACGATGATTGTTTTATAAACAAAGCCCAGATCGACGGATTTGCAGATCGTCTAATGCTTAAGGATGGAGCAGTCACAATGACAAAGGTTTGCGGTCGCAGGCGGTGAGTAAAACTGCTTCAAATGTCTCTGTGTTGTTAGCTTGGCGGGTAAGCACAGCTTTAGCTTCGCCCACACGGCCCGCCCCCAGCCGCTCGTTTTTTCCGGAAAGACTCGGTACAGCCTATCTTTCTTTTATAAATATAATAAAACTAAAGACTTTTTGGAGATATGAAGGATGCAATACTACTCTATAGGTACTCAAAATTAACAGGAGATTGAGTGAAAATGAGCATTTCACCCCCCCTTTAATTGAGGATAGTAAGAGTGCAAGGGCTTTAGATACTGCTTAGGATGCAACTAGCTTAGTGAACTCTGTTCATTGTTTGGTTCCAGCTGTAGAGCCCGTGCAGCATGGCAACTGGGTAACCGTGAGACGCTGTAGTCGCGGGACAAAACACCGCTCTTCCGTTCCGATTACCGTAACAAATAGATTATCCCCACTCAGTGAAACACCCACTGTCAATCCCGTTGAATGTGCCCTAGTTATTGGCAACTCTATTACACGGAACGTGAAAATAGAGACACCAGCCACCATAGTCACGTTTGCCGGGAGCCAGAGCGCCTGACATCAAAGCAAATTTAAAAGTGCTGGCTAATGCTAATCGTAAATTCTCTTTATATAAAGATTATTATTCATGTCGGCGCTAATGATGTTCAACTTCGCCAGTCAGAGATAACTCAAATTAACGTTAAAGAGGTGTGTGAACTCGCAAGTATGATGTCAGGCACTGTAATTTGCTCTGGCCCCCTTCCTGTTCGCTGGAGTGATGAGATACTTAGTAGATTGTCCTCACTCAATGGCTGGCTGTCTAAGTGGTGTCCGCAAAATAATATTGGAAAAGTTTTTGGGGCAGACCTGACCTGTTGAAAAGAGATGGTATTCATCCCTCCTGGGATGGTGCTGCTCTTCTCTCTAGTAATACAGCACATAGTCTTAGAGCTCAAACCGACCGTCTGCTAGCTGTCTCACGTCACTGAGGTCAGATAAATCCAATCACATAGAGACTCTTTCACCTAGATATCATCATCATTTAGAAACACTGTCTGTTCCCCGAATTAGAAAATACAAAAATCTCCCAAACCCATTTAAGGGTAATAATTTACTTGGTTTAACATATAAAAAAACAAAGCACTTATTGTTAATGATATGATTACAGGTTGTAACCTAGATGTGCTGTGTTTGACAGAAACCTGGCTAAAACCAAACGATTACATTACTTTAAATGAGTCCACCCCCAAGATTACTGTTATAAACATGAACCTCGTCTGAAAGGCAAAGGGAGAGGTGTTGCTGTAATTTATAGTAATATCTTCAGAATTACTAAGAAGTCTAGTTTCAAATATAAATCTTTTGAAGTGTTGGTGCTTAATGTAACACTATCTCGTGTAAATGATAAATCACGTTTGAGTTTTGTGCTGGCTACTGTATACGGGCCACCAGGGCACCATGCAGATTTTATTAAAGAATTTGCTGACTTTCTATCAGAGTTAGTACTGGCTGCAGATAAAGTCCTAATTGTTGGTGATTTTAAAAAAACATGTAGATAATGAAAACGATGCATTGGGATTGGCATTTAAAGACATTCTGAACTCTGTTGGAGTTAGACAACACGTGCCAGGACGTACTCATTCTCGTAATCATACTCTAGATCTAATATTACCACATGAAATCAATGTTGATGCCGTTGAAATTCTGCAGCAGAGCAATGACATATCAGATCATTATCTAGTCTCGTGTATACCTCATTTAGCCAAGGCTGCAAAGCCGACTACGTGCACACTCAGGCCCTTAAAGGAGAACTCTGGTCAATTTTAACATTGAGCTCATTTTTTTGTAAATTTGGAGTGCTGTCAGTACAGAGAACGACAAAAATCGGTGCGTGCGTGATCATAGGTAACTAAACCTATGTGCGTGAACTCGACAATCGATTACTGTGGACTTCGACCGAAAACAGGAAGAAAATACAGGTATGTGCACTGGCTGAATTAACATCACTTTTATTCATATCTACTGCAGTCAGATTCACCGTGTTCACTCTGAAGGAATCACTCACATTGGCTGTGCACTTGTAATGACACATCAAGGATGTTAAGAGGCTAAAAGCAGGTTTAAAACTTGCCCCATTGAAGTCAACAGGGTGCAAATTTTAAAAAGAGGATAACAAGGTGTAGGCAACACCGATTTTTGTCGTTGTTCTCTGTAGTGACAGCACTCCAAATGTACAAAAAAATTAGCTCAATGTTAAAATTGACCGGAGTTCTCCTTTAAGAGAGGAGCCAGAAAAATGGAGCACAACTGGAAGAAAACAAAACTAGAGGTATTTCGCATTTCATGGAAAGAGAGCTCGATTGCATACAGAGAGGCCTTAAAAGCTGCTAGATCTGCTTATTTTTCAACTCTATTAGAAGAAAATAAACAAAACCCTAGGTATTTATCTGAAACAGTGGCTAAACTAATGAAAAATAAAGCTTCAAGCCCAGAAGTTTACAAGCAGCACAGCAGAAATGATTTTATGAACTTCTTCACTTATAAGATTGATAAAATCAGGGGAGAAAATTATAACTATGCAACCGTCTACTACAGTATCACATCAGTGAGTGCACTGTAGTCTCCTTGAGGAAAAATTATATTCATTCATTGCTATAGGAGAGGAAGAATTGACTAAACTCGTTAAATCATCTAAATCGACAAAATGTATGTTAGACCCTAACCGACTAAGCTATTGAAAGAGATGCTTCCAGAGGTCATCGATCCTCTTCTTAATATCATTAATTCATCTTTGTCATTAGGATATGAACCAAAAACTTTTAAGCTGGCTATGATTAAACCGCTTGTTAAAAAAACTGCAACTTGATCCTACAGAATCAGTCAATTACAGGCCGATCTCGAATCAACCTTTTCTGCCAAAGATACTAGAAAAGGCAGTATCCTCACAACTATGTTCCTTTTTAGAAAGAAATGATATCTGCAAGGATTTTCAGTCAGGATTTAGACTGTACCATAGTACTGAGACAGCTCTCAGAGTCACAAATGATTTGCTCTTGTTATCCGATCGTGGTTGTATCTCTCTATTAGTGTTACTCGATCTTAGTGCTGGATTTGATACTGTTGACCACAACATTCTTTTAACCCGCTGGGGTCGGCGGTTGCGACGGCAACACCAGCTCACTATTCTTTGCAGTGCAAAAGAGACTCAAAATACTCTGTTGATTTTGATCTTACATATAAGTATTGTACATCATTCGATCCTGCAAGTGTCTATTTTTGTGTATACTCACAATAAAAACAAAGTGTTGTGCTTTTCGTCAAATAAAGAAAAATAAACATGATGCGAGTTCTGCCTTCTCTCTGTCAGTGAAGTCCATTCTGAAACGCGTCCGAAAATGAACTAACTCAGCGAATACTCAGTCACACAGGCACGAAAGATGTTTTACAAAGCTTGAATTCTCGTCTTTTAAATGAAGTAATTTATATAAAAACAAATATTCTGTTTATGTAATCTGTATGGAAAGAGAGAGATGTCAGTCGTTCTCAGTTCAGCTCATTATCTGCTAATGTGAACACGCCCACCGAGAGCGCGCACTATTCAAACGCAAATGATCTGAAGCAATGGATCCAGCTGAGGATTGTGTCCTCTGAACTCTTAATTCTTAAGTACTTTGTTCTAATTGCGATATGGAATAGTGTCTGTAAACTGCAAAAAGACTATGTATGTATGTATGTATGAATGTATGAATGAATTAATGAATGAATGAATGATCACACTCGCACTTACATTAGTAAACATGTTATTTTTACATGAACATATCTACTAGTTTAGCTTTTACCAAACTATATTGCTACTGAGATGAGTATAAATCGACTGAAATATGTTGAAATAAAATATCTTTGTATAAGCAACATATTAAACTGCAAATTAACATTTATATGCTAATATATCATAAAAACGATATGTTACAGATGAAATATGAACGTTTAGTCAAGATTTCGTTGATTAGTTTTGGATAGATTATAAAGTTTTTACTGTAAAAAAGACTACTGCCCCATCAAATAAGCTTTTGTTCGCCAATTTCTGCTCACGTTAAATATATAGTATGGGATGTTTTGTCAAAAATAAAGTAGGTATATTGAATTATCAACTAAGATGTTATTATAGTGTTTGTTCCAATATTCAAACTAATGAATCCTTAACTTTGAAATGCGTATGATAAAATGTATGTTTTTTACAAAGAAAGACACTTGACATATTGTTAAAATTGTAATTGTTTGTTGTAATTGTAACCTTTTTAATAAAATAGCAAAAAAGGTAAATCTAAACAAAACAAAATCGGTCAATATAAGCCTTCTCATTAAATTATTTTTATTGTGTTTTATTAGTGAAAAAAGCTTTCTGAAAATACAGTATGAGAATTAACTACACAATTACTAGAAATGTTTACCTTGGATATACAATTTGCATGGTCCGTGTATCATCTGATCATTTCATTTCCCATTTGGAATGGAATAATGAGAAATGAAAAGACGGATTGTTTATTCGTTTTTTTTTTTTCGTTTAGTTTAATAAACGGCATAGGTCATAGTCTACAATATGCTGACATGGAGTTTGGTGTTTTATATATTACTTCTATAGACTCAAGAGCAACGTATGATTTTATTTTATTTTTTTTAGTAGGTGAGGTCCTATATGTCCCTTCAATAAATTAAAATAGTTCAGAATCTCTAAACTTAAAATGTAGGCTAAAAAAAACTTTTACTCAAGGCTATAATTAATGTATGATGTGTGTGTGTGTGTGTGTGTGTGTGTGTGTGTGTGTGTGTGTGTGTGTGTGTGTGTGTGTGTGTGTGTGTGTGTGTGTGTGTGTGTGTGTGTGAGAGAGAGAGAGAGAGAGAGACCTGAATAAATAATTGTGAAAATAGACAGAAATGTAACAGTATGACTGTAAACGTTGAGTATTCAGTTCACACAAATAGAATGACATAAAAAAGATAATTGAATCAGCTGAACTTGTAGGATACTGAATAGGCTACCTGACAAAATGATCAGGGTTGGAGAGTAACAGTATTATTGGCCTTAAATTGAAATATGAATAGGAACTGTACTGTTAAAGTTTTAGGCTATAATACACTGTAAACCGCTGGTATTAATAGTTTACTCGTATTAGAAATGCAATCCAATACAAATAGCAATTAATGAATTGTGATCTGAGGAGAGTTTCTGCAGTGGTTCAAATTAAAATCAGTGTTAAACAAATAATTAAAAATTAATTCGATCATGCTGCTTTAAGTAATTAACCGAATACATTAATCTACAAATTACATTTAACAGATTTTATCATATGTGGGATACAATTTAAAACCAAGCCTCTTAACATTGAAAATTATAAGACAACACTTTTTAAGTTATTATTGTTACATGCTTAATTGGTTGATGTTTCTCTGAGATTTGCTCATTTCTTTCAAGGTATTTATTATTCCCACTGCTTTATGCATATAATGTTTGTCCAGCAAAGCTCTGGTAGTATTCTCTAACAACTAAAATACTTTATTTTATGTTGTTTTCATTTGTCATGAGCTCTATATTTTAAGATGTACTAGGTGTTGATAAATCACATTCAATTAATGTGATTAATGTGCAAAGTTTAGCTTTAACTCAATAAACACACCTGAACCAGCTAAGCAAGGTCTTCAGGATTACTAGAAATATCCAGGCTACACTCTCAGAAAAAAATGGTACAAAAGCCATCACTGGGATGTTACCCATTTAAAAGCCTTTTTATTATTAGTAGCCTTTAAGGTATAATATGCACTCTAGGTTTACCATGCTTACTTTAATTTCCTATTATCACTGTAAAGCTGCTTTGGGACAATCTACATTGTTAAAAGTGCAATATAAATGAAGATGACTTGAATTGACTTGAAAGGCTACCACCCCAGTTACAGCTTTTGTACCTGATGAATTGTGTTGGAAAAGGCTGGAGCTAAAGTGCAGGACATTGGCCCTCCAGAAGCTGGATTGGTCACCACTGGCTTGGGTTAAATGTTGTTAAATCTATAAATGAATCTGCACAGCTGGGTGTCTGCAGGCAGATGTGTGAGTCAGTCAATACAATGGAAAATGTAATGTGCAAAATGTTATTTTATCTTCACAACAATGCATGCAACCAAAACTGAACATGATTTGAGAGCGACAACACGTTAACACATCCACACTGGGGAATTCTCACCCAAAACACAAACAACCCCACCCCCAAAAGTCATCCATAGGATTGCTCTGAGTTACATTTTTTGTCAAAAAAGAAAAAAAACAGCTCAATGCGGAGCAGACACAGAAATGAAGGGGTGACACCATAAAACCACAATGCAGAACGAATACAAAAACACACACATATAGACCTACACACATATAACACCATGTTCAGGTTTGACTGCATTGTAAAAAACAATGATACTTCAGATACTTTGACAAAATATTATTTTTTATTGTTATAATAATGATTTTATAATGTCTAAACACAAATCTAATTGAAAACTTGTAAAAGATGAATACCTACAATATGTGGAAATGGCAAACGAGCCAGTGAGTGATGCTCTGCAGCCATCTAGTGGCTGTCCTTGAAATGTCATGTTATTTTAATTTTAAATGTGTTTGCTTTCCAGTAGATGGTAGCAATCTTCCACTAAAACATGGCACATTGTCCGCACTATCTCCATGAGCGAAATTAATTATAAAAAATCAATAATACAGTAAATCATTTTATTTTTATCCATATTATATCAAATATTTTCATTGAATTTTAAATAGGCTATACATAAAACACCACACCATGTCAGCATATTGTAGCCTATGGCTTGCGATCTCTCAAGTGTCGTACATTAAGGGGGTCGCACACCGGACGCGCAGCTCAGCGCCGCGCCGCGCAGCGCCACGTCTTTTAAATTCGAACACATTATTCTCTATGAGAGTACACACACCGGCGGCGCCTTTCGGCGTCTGTCCACGGCGCCCAGCAACGGCTCAGGACCGTGTTCAAAATCCTGCCACGCCACAGAGCGCAATTTACATAGTTTTATATTAAATTTACATTTATGTGTCTCAAATCGTAGTTAATGTATATATGGACTTAACCCCGTGCTGCAATATACATTTAGTTTTATATTTATTTACAGAAATCAGAAAATTGCTGATGCTATCGGATTTTCAGGTGAGAGTTGTACTAGACGTGGCGCGGAGCGGCGCTGAGCTGCGCGTCCGGTGTGCGACTCGCTTTAGAAATGAAGCATGGCAGCAGCACTAATTGTTTTCCCAGCAACATATTTCTGCATCAAATGTCAGCGAGTGGTGCAAAAGCTTATTAAAGTGGGATTTGAGTGTGCCGTATGGACTCTTTTTCTAGCTGTTCTGAAGATGAAGCGGTTTGACCAATCAGATGAAAGGGGGATTTCAGCACCGCCCACATGTGCAAACGAAATATCAAAGTCATAAACCAATTTGTAAACCACAAAAGAAAATTGAGAAAGAGCCGAAATCTCATTTTCCGTTTATTAAACTAAACGAAAAAAAAGAATAAACGATCCGTCTTTTCATTTCTCGCTATTCCATTCCACATAGGAAATTAAATGATGAGATGATACACGAGGCTTGCATGCATACAAAATTTGTGGAAAAATACAAAAGAAATTCCAAGATGTTTCCAACTCTAACTTTGAACCAATTCTGTAGAATATATTATATAAATATAAATATATATGTGTGTGTGTGTGTGTGTGTGTGTGTGTGTGTGTGTGTGTGTGTGTGTGTGTGTGTATGTATGTATGTATGTATGTATGTGTATATATATATACAGTGAGGAAAATAAGTATTTGAACACCCTGCTATTTTGCAAGTTCTCCCACTTAGAAATCATGGAGGGGTCTGAAATTGTCATCGTAGGTGCATGTCCACTGTGAGAGACATAATCTAAAAAAAAAAAAATCCAGAAATCACAATGTATGATTTTTTAACTATTTATTTGTATGATACAGTTGCAAATAAGTATTTGAACACCTGAGAAAATCAATGTTAATATTTGGTACAGTAGCCTTTGTTTGCAATTACAGAGGTCAAATGTTTCCTGTAGTTTTTCACCAGGTTTGCACACACTGCAGGAGGGATTTTGTCCCACTCCTCCACACAGATCTTCTCTAGATCAGTCAGGTTTCTGGGCTGTTGCTGAGAAACACGGAGTTTGAGCTCGCTCCAAAGATTTTCTATTGGGTTTAGGTCTGGAGACTGGCAAGGCCACGCCAGAACCTTGATATGCTTCTTACAGAGCCACTCCTTGGTTATCCTGGCTGTGTGCTTCAGGTCATTGTCATGTTGGAAGACCCAGCCTCGACCCATCTTCAATGCTCTAACTGAGGGAAGGAGGTTGTTCCCCAAAATCTCGCAATACATGGCCCCGGTCATCCTCTCCTTAATACATTGCAGTCGCCCTGTCCCATGTGCAGAAAAACACCCCCAAAGCATGATGCTACCACCCCCATGCTTTACAGTAGGGATGGTGTTCTTGGGATGGTACTCATCATTCTTCTTCCTCCAAACACGTTTAGTGGAATTATGACCAAAAAGTTCTATTTTGGTCTCATCTGACCACATGACTTTCTCCCATGACTCCTCTCGATCATCCAAATGGTCACTGGCAAACTTAAGATGGGCCTTAACCTTCCGTGCCATGCATGATTTCAAACCATGACGTCTTAGTGTATTACCAACAGTAACCTTGGAAACGGTGGTCCCAGCTCTTTTCAGGTCATTGACCAGCTCCTCCCGTGTAGTTCTGGGCTGATTTCTTACCTTTCTTAGGATCATTGAGACCCCACGAGGTGAGATCTTGCATCTTGCAGGGAGATTGACAGTCATGTTTAGCTTCTTCCATTTTCTAATGATTGCTCCAACAGTGGACCTTTTTTCACCAAGCTGCTTAGCAATTTCCCCGTAGCCCTTTCCAGCCTTGTGGAGGTGTACAATTTTGTCTCTAGTGTCTTTGGACAGCTCTTTGGTCTTGGCCATGTTAGTAGTTGGATTCTTACTGATTGTATGGGGTGGACAGGTGTCTTTATGCAGCTAACGACCTCAAACAGGTGCATCTAATTTAGGATAATAAATGGAGTGGAGGTGGACATTTTAAAGGCAGACTAACAGGTCTTTGAGGGTCAGAATTCTAGCTGATAGACAGGTGTTCAAATACTTATTTGCAGCTGTATCATACAAATAAATAGTTAAAAAAAATCATATATTGTGATTTCTGGATTTTTTTTTTTTAGATTATGTCTCTCACAGTGGACATGCACCTACGATGACAATTTCAGACCCCTCCATGATTTCCAAGTGGGAGAACTTGCAAAATAGCAGGGTGTTCAAATACTTATTTTCCTCACTGTATAATATATATATATATATATATATATATATATATATACACACACACACACACACACACTCACCTAAAGGATTATTAGGAACACCATACTAATACTGTGTTTGACCCCCCTTTCGCCTTCAGAACTGCCTTAATTCTACGTGGCATTGATTCAACAAGGTGCTGAAAGCATTCTTTAGAAATGTTGGCCCATATTGATAGGATAGCATCTTGCAGTTGATGGAGATTTGTGGGATGCACATCCAGGGCACGAAGCTCCCGTTCCACCACATCCCAAAGATGCTCTATTGGGTTGAGATCTGGTGACTGTGGGGGCCATTTTAGTACAGTGAACTCATTGTCATGTTCAAGAAACTAATCTGAAATGATTCAAGCTTTGTGACATGGTGCATTATCCTGCTGGAAGTAGCCATCAGAGGATGGGTACATGGTGGTCATAAAGGGATGGACATGGTCAGAAACAATGCTCAGGTAGGCCGTGGCATTTAAACGATGCCCAATTGGCACTAAGGGGCCTAAAGTGTGCCAAGAAAACATCCCCCACACCATTACACCACCACCACCAGCCTGCACAGTGGTAACAAGGCATGATGGATCCATGTTCTCATTCTGTTTTCGCCAAATTCTGACTCTACCATCTGAATGTCTCAACAGAAATCGAGACTCATCAGACCAGACAACATTTTTCCAGTCTTTAACTGTCCAATTTTGGTGAGCTCGTGCAAATTGTAGCCTCTTTTTCCTATTTGTAGTGGAGATGAGTGGTACCCGGTGGGGTCTTCTGCTGTTGTAGTTCATGTGTTCATGACATCAAGGCTAGATTATTGTAATGCTATTATGGGTGGTTGCTCTGCACGCTTAATAAATACAGCTGGTCCAAAATGCAGAAGCTATAGTTCTTACCAGAACCAGGAAGTATGACCATATAAGCTAGAGTTCTTACCAGAACCAGGAAGTATGACCATATTAGCCCGGTTCTGTCAACACTGCATTGGCTCCCTATTAAACAATGTATACATAGGGCTGGGCGATAAAACGATAACGATAATTATCGCGATATAATTTTTCTTGATAAAACGATATCAAGAGGTCGATAAATGTTCGATAATGTTTATGCGCCAAAAGCGGAACGAAACTCATTTGAACCGCGCGCTACACGGACTATTTATCCGCTCGGCTCAAAGTCCAAACGGCAGCGCGAGCGCGAGCTCACTAAAGTTAGAGCAGATGCGTTTACTCTGATCGCTCTCGGTCACGAAATCCAGTGAGAAGCGCTTGAATTCAGCGAAGAACACAAATGTCTCAGTGATTTAAACCAGCTTAAAGGCAGATGAAACAGCGCTGACAAACTGTGCGCAACGATACAGTCTGAAGGCTTTTTCGTCTACAAATTCCCATCATTTACCACGGATTTACTGTTAGCCTAGTAATATTAACTGCACCATGAAATGTAGGATATACATATTGAATTGTATTATATTATTAATGTAGACAATGTATTAAAGGACTAATGGAATATAATTGCAGTATTTAATAATGTATTTAGACTACTGTTTTTCATACAAATACCATAGAAACCATAAAGTCACATTTTGCCATGATAGTGATGTGCTAAAGGCTATGCCTGGTTTCATCTGTGGTTGTCATGATCTAAATGCATGATACTGGATGACCAATGGTTAAGTTTAATAAAACTCAAACAGTCAGATTATTACATTTTACCCCCCCAAAAATTAGCACATGCAGAAACTAAGAAATTGTCCAATAAATATATTTATTTTGTTAAGGAAAAATGACAAATGTTTGAATGTTCTACCTCAGATTTGTGAAATGTTCACCTGTTTGGCAAGTGTTTGTCCTGATATGTTCTGACAATAAAGAGTAGTTTAAAACCACAATTAACGCTCTGGTTTCTACAACTTTCACTTAGGAGCAAAAATCTGCCTTTAAACTTTAAAGAAATAAAGATTTGACTTTTATCGTGATAATTATCGGTATCGACTGATATAAAAAAAATTATCGTGATATTTTTTTTGGCCATATCGCCCAGCCCTATGTATACATTTTTAAATATTGCTGATTACTTACAAAGAACCAAATGGTTTAGCTCCCCAGTACTTGAGCGAGCTCTTAATGCATTATAGTCCTTCACGTCTACTGCGATCTCAAAATTCCGGCCAGTTGATAAAACCTAGAATATCAAAATCGACTGCTGGTGGTAGATCCTTTTCCTATTTAGTGCCAAAACTTTGGAACAGTCTTCCTACCACTGTCCGGGAAGCAGACACACACTGTCAGTTCAAAGCCAGATTAAAGACACATCTCTTTGACCTAGCATACACATAATACATTATAGACTTCTTTAATTCAATGATTAGGCTGCATAGATTAGATCAGCCGGAACCGGGAACACTTCCCATAAATCCTGATGTACTCGTTACATCATAAGAAGAATGAAATCTACGCTAATTTTAGTGTCTTTGTTTATCCCGAGGTTTTCCCGCAGCCTGCCGGATCCAGGCCGTATCCAGATCTGACGAAGGACCTTCACCTGGACCCGATGACAACGCAGTGCTGAAGTGCCAACTAGTCTCTCCCTATGGAGGATCCCTTTACCACTCTACAGATAAAGCGTTTTCGGGAAATTCATTTCACGTACCTACCCCGAAGTAACAAAATAAAATTAAAGCTGCAAGCAGCATTTATCGGGGTTCAAGCATTTAAGGCCTTTAAGCACATAAGCATTTAAGACATTAAGTTTTATTTAGAAAGCTTTTAACCACTGAAATAATAGATGGAAAAGTCCATTTACAGCCAATACAGGCAATTTACCATAGGAAATATATGGTTTTCAAACCTTTTTAACAGTTATAGCGCCACCTATGGTCCGATCAACATGAAATTTGGCATGCTTGTTTAGAATATTATGGCACATATGCTCACCAATTTTCGTGAAGTTCTGAGTTTTCGTTTAGGATTTATAAGCTTTTGAGTGCATTTTGCCACGCCCATTTTCTTTATGACCCAATTATAGCCATACGAAAAATTCAAAAGTTCAACTTTTTTTCGATAATTATTGATCTAGAGAGTCCAGAGAATTGTCCTAGACTGGTCTGGTTCCGATCGGGCGAAAAACCAGGGACTAGTTCGCAAAAGTAGGTTTTTAACATATTCGCGAATAATTAATGAACGATTTGATTGACAGCTATGGTTCTTGAGGCAATGTTGTTCAGCATGAGCAGATCTATCAAATGATATGCATTTTGTGACAATAAGTGTAACACCACGTGATTACAGAGCCGTAAAACTCGTTAGCGCCAACTAGTGGCCGATTTCTTTCAAAATTCTTACAGACCTCTAGGGCTATGAGTTGAACATGCCCATCGAGTTTCGTTCCGATCGGCCTCCGTTAACCTTGTCTAATAGGTGCTCAAACTTCATTGGCCGATGGCGGCCATGTTTTTTGAGATACACCAATGTCCTCATAGACATACATGACACCTTGGGCCAAGACACTGCATACCAATTTTCAAGTCAATCGGACTAACGGTCAGGTGGTTAAAGCCTGTTTTATGTTTTTTTCAAGTTATAGCGCCACCATGTGGCCAATCGCCGCGATTTTTTTACTGTGACCTCATATTGACCTCTTACACATGTGTACCGAGTTTGGTGAAGATACCTCATTTACTTCTGGAGTTATAGCCATTTTAGTAAAATAGGCCCCTCCCACAACGTACGTTTTGGCGCCCCTTAGCGTCCGTGAATCGAAATTTCAACTTTTTTCGATAATTATTGATATTCAGACTCCAGAGAACATTTCTGTACTGGTTTGGTTCCGATCGGGCGAAAAACCTAGGACTAGTTCGCAAAAGTAGGTTTTTGGCAAAATTCAAAATGGCGGAAAATCTATCATGGCGGAAATGAAATCGGAGATATACGTTTTGTTCGTCAGGCATCCAGCTTCCCAATGATATAAGACACTTGAGTCTACGACATACGGTCTAGGAGTTCTGAGCAGTTTTGCGCTTTTGGTTGCTGTAGCGCCACCTATGGGCCGATTTGGCTAAGTCCGTGTATCTGAGTAGCGAGCAATACTACTACCATTTGACCAAGTATCACGTCTCTAGGCCTTACGGTTTTGGCTGCACGATGCGTTTTAGGGAAGAATAATAATAATAATTAAAGCTGCAAGCAGCATTTATCGGGGTTCAAGCAGTTAAAGCCTTTTAAGCATTTAAGCACAAAAGCATCAAAAGTTAAGATTTATTTAGCAAGCATGTAACCACGGACATAATAGATGGAAAAGACCATTTACAGCCAATACAGGCAGTTTACCATGGGATATATATGGTTTTAAAGCTTTTTAACAGTTATAGCGCCACCTATGGTCCGATCTCCATAGAATTGTTTACTGTGACCTCAAATTGAACCCATACACATGTGTACTGAGTTTGGTGAAGATATCTCATTTACTTCTTGAGTTATAGCCATTTTAGTAAAATAGGCTCCTCCCAAAACAATTTAGCACATTCTAGTATTATTTACTATGATTCTAGCATGATTTGCCATATTCTAGCATAATTTACCATGATATACTACATTCTAGTATGATTTACCATTGTTTACTGTGATTCTAGCATGGATTACCATAGTTTATCATGATTTATCATAGTTTACCATGATTTACCCTGTTCTAGCATAGTTTACCATGATTTACCATGTTCTAGCATGATTTACCATGATATACCACATTCTAACATGATTTACCATAGTTTATTATGATTTATCATGGCTTACCATGATTTACCCTGTTCTAGCATAGTTTACCATGATTTACCATGTTCTAGCATGATGTACCATGATATACTATGTTCTAGAATGATGTACCAGGATTGTAGTATGATTTACCTTGATACACCACATTCTAGTATCATTTATTGATTTACCATGTTTTTAGTGTGATTTAACCATGATTTACCACATTGCTAGCAATTATGTGAAGTATCAGTAAAAATGAAGTGATAAACTCTGACAAAATATGATTGTGCTACAATAGTAATTGTTATATAAGTGATTTTTTAGTGTTTTATTGTTATATAAGTGATTTTTAGTGTCTAATGAATGCAAAAGCATATGTGGGTAGACATTAATAAGTAGAATGGCCAGCAGAGGGCAGTAGAAGACCACATATTGGCTCACTTTCACTTTAAACTTCTTGATTTTCACCATTTTTCTGCACTAAAGCAAACCAGTTTTTCCATTTTAAATCCATAATGCATGTTAACACACACACACACACACACACACACACAAGACAAATGTTGTTTTTTCAATGCTATTGGGATATGTCATTATGAAAATATATTTGAATGGTCTATAAACATTTCACAAAGTCTTTGTAAGCTATTAATCAGATCATTCAGAATTTATTCAGAAACCTTAGACTACACACACACATTATATTGTAGATACAGACATTTGAAATATATGATGTGATCAAACTGTCAATACTAATAATTTAACAGATGGATTTTTGACTAAATGTAATTGTAAATGTTAAAATAGTGATTTTATAAAGTCTAAATATAAATTATAGAACAATATGACAACATGACTATTTTAAACAGCAGGGGGCAGTAAAATACCACTTCTTGGCTTAATATGTCATTATATTCATATCATTTTCACCTTTTTAACTGTTATAGAGGCAAATTTTGTCAGATCTGTCTGAAAATTTTCATGCATGTTCAGAGTGATATTTCACATGTTCTGACTTGTTTTTAAGAAGGTTTGAACATTCATTAAAGAGATATAGGCTTTCGGGGACACTTGGTAAAGGCCACATTTTGAAGTGAACCTATTATAGCTATCCAAATGAAGTAGTTCAACTTTTTCTGACAATTATTGTTCTAGTGAGTCCAGAGAATTGTATTGCACTAGTTTTTAACATTATGATATGAAAATTATATATTCAGAGATGGAAAAGACCATTTACAGTCAATACAGGCAGTTTACCATAGGAAATATATGGTTTTAAAGATTTTTAACAGTTATAGCGCCACCTATCGTCCGATCTCCATGAAATTTTGCATGCTTGTTAATGATGTTATGTCACATAAGTTCACCAATTTTTGTGAAGTTCTGGGTTTTTATTTAGGATTTATAGGCTTTTTAATGTATTTTTCCATGCCCATTTTATAAATGATCCTATTACAGCCATCCAAATGCAAAAGTTCAACTTTTTTTTGATAATTATTGATCTAGAGAGTCCAGAGAATTGTCCTAGACTGGTCTGGTTCCGATCGGGCAAAAAACCTAGGACTAGTTCGCAAAAGTAGGTTTTAGACATATTCATGAATATTTAATGAACGGTTTGATTGACAGAAATGGTTCTTGAGGCAAAGTTGTTCAGCATGAGCAGATATATCAAATGATATGCTTTTTGTGACGATAAGTGTAACACCACGTGATTACAGAGCCAAAAAACTCGTTAGCGCCAACTAGTGGCCGATTTCTTTCAAAATTCTTACAGACCTTTAGGGCCATGAGTCGAACATGCCCATCGAGTTTCGTTCCGATCGGCCTCCGTTAACCTTGTCTAATAGGTGCTCAACTTCATTGGCCAATGGCGGCCATGTTTTTTGAGATACGCCAATGTCCTCATAGACATACATGGCACCTTGGACCAAGACACTGCATACCAATTTTCAAGTCAATCGGACTAACGGTCAGGTGGTTATAGCCCTTTTCATGTTTTTTTCATGTTATAGCGCCACCTAGTGTTCAATCGTCGCGATTTTTTTACTGTGACCCCAGAATGAACCCATACACATGTGTACCGAGTTTGGTGAAGCTATCTTATTTACTTTTTAAGTTATAGCCATTTTAGTAAAATAGGCTCCTCCCACAACGATTATTTTGCGCCCCCTAGCGTCCATGAATCGAAATTTCAACATTTTTTCGATAATTATTGATCTTCAGACTCCAGAGAACATTTCTGCACTGGTTTGGCTCCGATCGGGCAAAAAACCAGGGACTAGTTCGCAAAAGTAGATTTTCGACAAAATTCAAAATGGCGGAAAATCTATCATGACGGAAATGAAATCGGAGATATACGTTTTGTTCGTCAGGCGTCCAGCTTTCCAATGATATAAGACACTTGAGTCTGCGACATACGGTCTAGGAGTTATGAGCAGTTTTGCGCTTTTGGTTGCTATAGCGCCACCTATGGGCCAATCGGGGTCATAATCTCTGAACCTCTCCTCGATTTTTGTACTACCATCTGGCAAAGTTTCAATGCTCTAGCCCTTACGGTTTGGGCTGCACGATGCGTTTTACGGCAGAAGAATAATAATAATAATTAAAGCTGCAAGCAGCATTTATCGGGGTTCAAGCAGTTAAGGCCTTTAAGGCATTTAAGCACAAAAGCATCAAAAGTCATTAAGATTTATTTAGCAAGCATGTAACCACTGACATAATAGATGGAAAAGACCATTTACAGCCAATACAGGCAAATTGCCATGGGATATATATGGTTTTAAAGCTTTTTAACAGTTATAGCGCCACCTATGGTCCGATCTCCATAAAATTGTTTACTGTGACCTCAAATTGAACCCATACACATGTGTACTGAGTTTGGTGAAGATATCTCATTTACTTCTTGAGTTATAGCCATTTGAGTAAAATAGGCTCCTCCCACAACGATTTGCCACATTCTAGAATTATTTAATATGATTCTAGCATGATTTACTATCATATACCATGTTCCAGAATGATTTATTAGGATTCTAGCATGATTTACCTTGATACACCTCATTTCAGTATTATTTACTATGATTTACAATGTTTCTAGCATGATTAACCACATTACTAGCAATTATGTGAAGTGTCAGTGCAAATGAGGTGATGAACACTGACAAAATATTATTGTGTTATAATAGTTAGTTATATACGTGATTTTTAGTGTGTCCAAGTATGAATGCAAAAGCACATGTAAAATATTTCATTATTAAGTAGAATGGCCAGCAGAGGGCACTAGAAGACCACTTATTGGCTCACTTTCACTTTAAACCAGTTTTCTGCACTAAAGCAAACCAGTTTTTCCATGTTAACTCAATGCATGCTTACACACACACACACACACACACACACACACACACACACACACAGCATAGTTAACCATGATTTACCATGATATACCACGTTCTAGTATTATTTACCAGGAGATAAACGACAATCTAGTATTATTTACTTTGATTTACCATGTTTCTAGCCTGATTTATCACATTACTAGCAATTATTTGAAGTGTCAGTGCAAATAAAGTGATTAACACTGACAAAATATGATTGTGTTATAATAGTTATTGCTATATAAGTGATTTTTTTAGTGTGTATTCAAGTATGAATGCAAGCACATGTTGAAATATTTCATTAATAAGTAGAATGGCCAGCAGAGGGCAGTAGAAGACCACTTATTGGCTCACTTTCACTTTAAACCAGTTTTCTGCACTAAAGCAAACCAGTTTATCCATGTTAACTCAATGCATGCTTACACACACACACACACACACACACACACACACACACACACACACACACACACACACACAGCATAGTTAACCATGATTTACCATGATATACCACGTTCTAGTATTATTTACCAGGAGATAAACGACAATCTAGTATTATTTACTTTGATTTACCATGTTTCTAGCCTGATTTATCACATTACTAGCAATTATTTGAAGTGTCAGTGCAAATAAAGTGATTAACACTGACAAAATATGATTGTGTTATAATAGTTATTGCTATATAAGTGATTTTTAGTGTGTATTCAAGTATAAATGCAAGCACATGTGGAAAAATTTAATTAATAAGTAGAATGGCCAGCAGAGGGCAGTAGAAGACCACTTATTGGCTCACTTTCACTTTAAACCTCATGATTTTGACCAGTTTTCTGCACTAAAGCAAACCAGTGTTTCCATGTTAACTCAATAATGCATACTTGCTACATATGCTACACACAATAATGCTACACACACACACACACACACACACACACACACACACACACACACACACACACAAATGTTTCAGTGATATTGGTGTCTCATTCACCTTCATCACATTCACCTTCTGTCTTCATCACATTCACCATCTGTCGTCATCACCTGCACCTGCTCCTCATCACCCTCCTCATCATCACCTGCTCCTCATCATCATAACCGTCACCTGTTGTCCTCGTCTTGATCTGTGTATTTAAGTTCCCCTCTCATCCATTATCATTGTCGGTTATTGTTTGTGCACTAGCACTCTGTTATGTTTGTTTTCATGTTGGAAAATAAAACCTTCGTTATATTTGTACCACACACACACACACACACACACACACACACACACACACACACACACACACACACACACACCATCATTTATCATGATTTACCATGGCTGATACCAATACCAATATGAGACAATGACTATTTTAAACAGCAGGGGGCAGTAAAATACCACTTATTGGCTTAACATGCCATTAATTCATATCATTTTCACCTTTTTAACTGTTATAGAGGCAAATTTTGTCCGATCTGTCTGAAAATTTTCATGCTTGTTCAGGGTGATATTTCACACGTTCTGACTTGTTTTTAAGAAGGTCTGAGCATTGATTAAAGAGATATAGGCTTTCGGGGACACTTGGTAAAGGCCAGATTTTGAAGTGAACCTATTATAGCTATCCAAATGAAGTAGTTCAACTTTTTCTGACAATTATTGATCTAGTGAGTCCAGAGAATTGTATTGCACTAGTTTTGAACATTATGATGTGAAAATTATATGATCAGAGATGGAAAAGACCATTTACAGCCAATACAGGCAGTTTACCATAGGAAATATATGATTTTAAAGCTTTTTAACAGTTATAGCGCCACCTATCGTCCGATCTCCATAGAATTTTTCATGCTTGTTAATGATGTTATGTCACATATGCTGACCAATTTTTGTGAAGTTCTGAGTTTTTATTTAGGATTTATAGGCTTTTTAATGTATTTTGACACGCCCATTTTATAAATTACCCTATTACAGCCATCCAAATGCAAAAGTTCAACTTTTTTTTGATAATTATTGATCTAGAGAGTCCAGAGAATTGTCCTAGACTGGTCTGGTTCCAATCGGGCAAAAAACCTAGGACTAGTTCGCAAAAGTAGGTTTTTAACATATTAATGAATAATTAATGAACAGTTTGATTGACAGCAATGGTTCTTGAGGCAAAGTTGTTCAGGATGAGGAGATCTATCAAATGATATGCATATTGTGTGGATATTTGTAACACCACGTGATTACAGAGCCGTAAAACTCGTTAGCGCCAACTAGTGGCCGATTTCTTTCAAAATTCTTACAGACCTTTAGGGCCATGAGCCGAACATGCCCATTGAGTTTCGTTCCGATCGGCCTCCGTTAACCTTGTCTAATAGGTGCTCAAACTTCGTTGGCCGATGGCGGCCATGTTTTTTGAGATACGCCAATGTCCTCATACACATACATGGCACCTTGGACCAAGACACTGCATACCAATTTTCAAGTCAATCGGACTAACGGTCAGGTGGTTATAGCCTGTTTTATGTTTTTTTCATTTTATAGCGCCACCATGAGGCCAATCGTCGCGATTTTTTTACTGTGACCCCAGATTGAACTCATACACATGTGTACCAAGTTTGGTGAAGATACCTCATTTACATCGGGAGTTATAGCCATTTTAGTAAAATAGGCCCCTCCCACAACGTACGTTTTGGCGCCCCTTAGCGACCGTGAATCGAAATTTCCACTTTTTTTCGATAATTATTGATATTCAGACTCCAGAGAACATTTCTGCACTGGTTTGGTTCCAATCGGGCAAAAAACCAGGGACTAGTTCGCAAAAGTAGGTTTTTGACAAAATTCAAAATGGCGGAAAATCTATCATGGCGGAAATGAAATCGGAGATATACGTTTTGTTCGTCAGGCATCCAGCTTTCCAATGATATAAGACACTTGAGTCTACGACATACGGTCTAGGAGTTATGAACAGTTTCGCGCTTTTGGTTGCTATAGCGCCACCTATGGGCCAATCGGGGTCATAATCTCTGAACCTTTCCTCGATTTTTGTACTACCATCTGTCAAAGTTTCAAAGTTCCAGCTCTTACGGTTTGGGCTGCACGATGCGTTTTACGGCGGAATAATAATAATAATAATAATTAAAGCTGCAAGCAGCATTTAGCGGGGTTCAAGCATTTAGGGTCTTTAAGCACATAAGGCAGTCTAGTGAGTTGTCTGAGTTTTTGTTTAGGATTTACAGGCTTTTGAGTGTTTTTTGCCATACCCATTTTCTAAATGATCCTGTTATGGCTACCCAATGGGTAAAGTTAAAGTTTTTTATATAATTAATAATCTAGAGCTTCCAGAGAATTGTACTGCACTGGTATATTTCCGATCGGGCGAAAAACCTAGGACTAGTTCGCAAAAGTAGGTTTTTAACATAATAGCAAGTATTTAATGAACAAATTGATTGACAGCAGTAGTTCTTGAGGCAAAGTTGTTCAGTATGAGGAGATCTATCAAATGATATGCATCACGTGATTACATAGCCGTAAAACCTGTTAGCGTCAACTAGTGGCTGATTTTTCAAAATTCTTACAGACCTCTAGGGCCACGAGTCGAACATGCCCATCGAGTTTCGTTCTGATCGGCCTCCGTTAAGAGCAAACTAACAGCTTTGAATTAAAATGGTGAGGTATCCTGTTGTAAACATCAACCATGCCTGTTGACAGTTTTGTGGGAAGGGAATGAAAAGTTCTCAAATCCACAGCACAGCCTCAGACATAACATTTATATCCATGATCTGCCATTTTCACTATTGTCCTTGCTTGCTTCTTCACAATACCTGCAGATCTTCTGATGATTCGGCTGTGCAGGTCCACATTAACACTGCCTGGCCTAGAACATGGACTGGAAAATGCAAATTTGGGGGGTATAAATATTAATGATCCTGACTCCAACGTCACAGTCGGTGTTATGGTGGGATTCACTCATTTTTCAGCGGTCTTTTGCAAACAGGAGATTTACACAAGAAGGAGGAAACAATGGTGTTTGAGGCTCACGGTATGTCAGTTCCATGTCCAGAACTCTTATCATTCAACTATGCCAAGATAAATACAGTTTTCAATTGTATGGCACCTGTAAAATAGATGATTAGTAATATAATGCTTACTTGGAGTCTGAAATGGCTTTAACAAAAGAAGAAAAATAGTCTTAGATTTCTGTTCATTCTAATCATGTACAAATAAAGTAGCACAGTAAGATTACATTTATTTGAATGCATTAGTGAGTGTGTGATTGTGCTGTGTGTGCAGCGTGTCAATACTAAAAGTGAAGGTGTAGTTGATATCTTTGGTGATAATATCTGTAGTAATCATAAAAAAAAACACTTAAGAAATAAAGAATTAAAATTACAAATAATATTCTATTAAGATATGAGTTACAATAACATGATTTGCAATAGTAATAATATCAATAATATATGCACAATACACACAGATTAGACTATCAGGTCTGTGTTTTACAAAAACATTAGTATTGCAGCCAATGTGAGTCTGTGGGATTTATAAACAGACAAAATATGATTTGAAATGTTATTTTAATGATTTTATTAAGTTTAAACAATATTTCAAATGGAAAAAAAAATTAAAAATAATATTTTAGTGAGCAGAATGAACCAATGAGTGTTCTTCTTCTGGTGGTTAAAATGTAAATGAAAACATTAATACTTAAACAATAATACTTAATACACTAACCATGCTTGAACACACACATGCACACACATTTTGTTGTAGATGGAGATATTTAAAATAAAAGATAGGTAACAAAATGATAATTGCAAATCTCCTCTGTATAACACCATTTTCAGATTTCAAATTAATCACTGAGAGGCAGAATTGTTCAAACTGAGAGCTCAGTAAAAATGAAGTGATAAACTTTGACAAAACATGACTGTGTTATAATAGGTGATTTTCATGCAAGTAATTTGATATAGTCCAAAAACTAATGCAAAAGCACAGATGAAAATATTTTATTAAGTAGAATGTCCTGCAGAGGGCAGTAGAAGACCACTAATTGACTCACTTTCATTTGAAATACTTTTTTATCCACCAGTAAAACAAAGCAGTTTCTTCATGTTCTTTCCATTAAGCATGCTTACACACACACAGACACACACACAAACCCACACACACACACACACACACACACACACACACACACACACACACACAAAGACAAATATGTTTTCAATGTTTTTAGGATGTGATATTGTGAAAATATCTTCATCTCCTCATCTTGAACAACTTTGCCTCAAGAATCACTAATGTCAATCAAACCGTTCATAATCATAATAAAAAAAAATAAAATATATACAAATATCATAATAATAAAAAAAACATCATAATAAAAAAGATTGCTTCTTAAAGCATTTGTTTATTTCCAATACTGAAGCGAATTAAAAGATCATGCGTAATCCTGCTGCTCCCTCTAGTGGACAACAGTGGTATTATAGCTTACATTTTACAGTTGAAGTGTTTGAATGAATGGGAATTTGTTTTTTTACTTATATCTCAGGAACCAAAAGGCGAAAAATTCTGAAACTCAGAGCATAGATAGTGCTTGAGGAGCCCTGTTGAATGAGACCATCAATGTGTTTTTGGGCGATTGGGGCTGGGAGTTATGACTGTTATAAGGCATATCTGTTCGGGCTATTATCTCTGGAATGCCCAGGGCAAATAACACCACATTTGAATCGAAGCTAGCCAAGGACGCGCCCTTTCCAACGAGCTCTCACACAATGTTCGGGGTGGTCTGGGTCGGGAGTAATGGCCGTTCAAAATCGGGGGTCCCGCGGATTCGCGATGCGCGGGGGGCGCGCTCCCGAGGCCCGCGACGACACGTTTCGATCAAGAGCCCGGAGAGGTCCTCACCATCAAAATTTGAGCGCGCAACGACTTTCCGTTTTCGAGTTATGAATGGATTTGTATTCGGGGGCGTGGCTTAAATGCCGTTACACTTTCGTTTCATTTCATTCATTTACTTTCGTCCATTTCCATATCTCAGTGTAACACAATTGTCAATAGTAATACTCAATAGATGAGTTTTGACAAAATGTGATTGTAAATGTTAAAATAATGATTTTAAAAAGTCTAAATATGAATTTTATAACAATATTAGGGAGTAGTATGATGAAATGACAGCAGGGGGCAGTAAAATACCACTTATTGGCTTAATATGTCATTATATTCATATAAAATCACCTTTTGAAGAAGTTAAACTTTTTTTCTGATAATTATTGATCTAGAGAGTTCAGAGAATTGTGCTGCACTGGTTTTGAACATTATGATATGAACATTATATGATAAAAGATAGAAGACATCATTTACAGCAAATACAGGCAATTTACCATAGGAAATATATGGTTTTAAAGCGTTTTAACAGTTATAGCGCCAACTATCGTCCGATCTCCATAGAATTTTTCATGCTTGTTAATGATGTTATGTCACATATGCTGACCAATTTTTGTGAAGTTCTGAGTTTTTATTTAGGATTTATAGGCTTTTTAATGTATTTTGACACGCCCGTTTTATAAATGACCCTATTACAGCCATCCAAATGCAAAAGTTCAACTTTTTTTTGATAATTATTGATCTAGAGAGTCCAGAGAATTGTCCTACACTGGTCTGGTTCCGATCGGGCAAAAAACCTAGGACTAGTTCGCAAAAGTAGGTTTTTAACATATTAATGAATAATTAATGAACAGTTTGATTGACAGCAATGGTTCTTGAGGCAAAGTTGTTCAGGATGAGGAGATCTATCAAATGATATGCATATTGTGTGGATATTTGTAACACCACGTGATTACAGAGCCGTAAAACTCGTTAGCGCCAACTAGTGGCCGATTTCTTTCAAAATTCTTACAGACCTTTAGGGCCATGAGCCGAACATGCCCATTGAGTTTCGTTCCGATCGGCCTCCGTTAACCTTGTCTAATAGGTGCTCAAACTTCGTTGGCCGATGGCGGCCATGTTTTTTTAGATACGCCAATGTCCTCATACACATACATGGCACCTTGGACCAAGACACTGCATACCAATTTTCAAGTCAATCGGACTAACGGTCAGGTGGTTATAGCCTGTTTTATGTTTTTTTCATTTTATAGCGCCACCATGAGGCCAATCGTCGCGATTTTTTTACTGTGACCCCAGAGTAAGCTCATACACATGTGTACCAAGTTTGGTGAAGATACCTCATTTACATCGGGAGTTATAGCCATTTTAGTAAAATAGGCCCCTCCCACAACGTACGTTTTGGCGCCCCTTAGCGACCGTGAATCGAAATTTCCACTTTTTTTCGATAATTATTGATATTCAGTCTCCAGAGAACATTTCTGCACTAGTTTGGTTCCAATCGGGCAAAAAACCAGGGACTAGTTCGCAAAAGTAGATTTTTGACAAAATTCAAAATGGCGGAAAATCTATCATGGCGGAAATAAAATCGGAGATATACGTTTTGTTCGTCAGGCATCCAGCTTTCCAATGATATAAGACACTTGAGTCTACGCCATACGGTCTAGGAGTTATGAGCAGTTTCGCGCTTTTGGTTGTTATAGCGCCACCTATGGGCCAATCGGGGTCATAATCTCTGAACCTTTCCTCGATTTTTGTACTACCATCTGTCAAAGTTTCAAAGTTCCAGCTCTTACGGTTTGGGCTGCACGATGCGTTTTACGGCAGAATAATAATAATAATAATAATTAAAGCTGCAAGCAGCATTTATCGGGGTTCAAGCATTTAAGGCCTTTAAGCACATAAGCATTTAAGACATTAAGTTTTATTTGTAAAGCTTTTAACCACTGAAATAATAGATGGAAAAGACCATTTACAGCCAAAACAGGCAATTTACCATAGGAAATATATGGTTTTCAAAGCTTTTTAACAGTTATAGCGCCACCTATCGTACGATCTTCATGAAATTTTACATGCTTGTTTAGACTGTTATGGTACATATGCTCACCAATTTTTGTGAAGTTCTGAGTTTTCGTTTAGGATTTATAGGCTTTTAAATGCATTTTGCCACGCCCATTTTCATTATGACCCAATATACCCATGCGAAAAATGCTAAAGTTGAACTTTTTTTGATAATTATTGATCTAGAGAGTCCAGAGAATTACCCTAGACTGGTCTTGTTCCGATCGGGCAAAAAACCTAGGACTAGTTCGCAAAAGTAGGTTTTTAACATAATTGCGAATATTTAATGAACGGTTTGATTGACAGCAATGGTTCTTGAGGCAAAGTTGTTCAGCATGAGCAGATCTATCAAATGATATGCATTTTGTGACAATAAGTGTAACACCACGTGATTACAGAGCCATAAAACTCGTTAGCGCCAACTAGTGGCCGATTTCTTTCAAAATTCTTACAGACCTCTAGGGCCATGAGTTGAACATGCCCATCGAGTTTCGTTCCGATCGGCCTCCGTTAACCTTGTCTAATAGGTGCTCAAATTTCATTGGTCGATGGCGGCCATGTTTTTCGAGATACGCCAAAGTCCTCATAGACATACATGGCACCTTGGACCAAGACACTGCATACCAATTTTCAAGTCAATCGGACAAACGGTCACGTGGTCATAGCCCTTTTCATGTTTTTTTTCATGTTATAGCGCCACCTAGTGATCAATCGTCGACATTTTTTTACTATGACCCCAGATTGAACTCTTACACATGTGTACCAAGTTTGGTGAAGATATCTCATTTCCTTTTCGAGTTATAGCCATTTTAGTAAAATAGGCTCCTCCCACAACATTAATTTATCACCCCCTAGCGACCAGGAATCGAAATTTCGACTTTTTTTCGATAATTATTGATCTTCAGACTCCAAAGAACATTTCTGCACTGCTTTGGTTCCGATCGGGTGAAAAACCAGGGACTAGTTCGCAAAAGTAGGTTTTTGACAAAATTCAAAATGGCGGAAAAATTTGCATACCTGAAATAAAATCGGAGATATACGTTTTGACCTTCAGGCGTCCAGCTTTCCAATGATATAGGACACTTGAGTCTACGACATACGGTCTAGGAGTTATGAGCAGTTCCGCGCTTTTGGTTGCTATAGCGCCACCTATGGGCCAATCTGGGTCATACTTTGATAGGTTCTCCCCAAATTGAGGACTACCATTTGGCCAAGTTTCAAGGTTCCAGCTCTTACGGTTTGGGCTGCACGATGCGTTTTAGGGGAGAATAATAATAATAATAATAATAAAAATCAGTACAATTACAATAGGGTTTCAGCACTTCGTGCTTGAACCCCTAATAATAAAAATCAGCACAATTACAATAGGGTTTCAGCACTTCGTGCTTGAACCCCTAATTAAAGCTGCAAGCAGCATTTATCGGGGTTCAAGCAGTTAAGGCCTTTAAGGCATTTAAGCACAAAAGCATCAAAAGTTATTAAGATTTATTTAGCAAGCATGTAACCACTGACATAATAGATGGAAAAGACCATTTACAGCCAATACAGGCAATTTGCCATGGGATATATATGGTTTTAAAGCTTTTTAACAGTTATAGCGCCACCTATGCTCCGATCTCCATAGAATTGTTTACTGTGACCTCAAATTGAACCCATACACATGTGTACTGAGTTTGGTGAAGATATCTCATTTACTTCTTGAGTTATAGCCATTTGAGTAAAATAGGCTCCTCCCACAACGATTTGCCACATTCTAGAATTATTTAATATGATTCTAGCATGATTTACTATCATATACCATGTTCCAGAATGATTTATTAGGATTCTAGCATGATTTACCTTGATACACCTCATTTCAGTATTATTTACTATGATTTACAATGTTTCTAGCATGATTAACCACATTACTAGCAAATATGTGAAGTGTCAGTGCAAATGAGGTGATGAACACTGACAAAATATTATTGTGTTATAATAGTTAGTTATATACGTGATTTTTAGTGTGTGTCCAAGTATGAATGCAAAAGCACATGTAAAATATTTCATTATTAAGTAGAATGGCCAGCAGAGGGCAGTAGAAGACCACTTATTGGCTCACTTTCACTTTAAACCAGTTTTCTGCACTAAAGCAAACCAGTTTTTCCATGTTAACTCAATGCATACTTACACACACACACACACACACACACACACACACACACACACACACACACACACACACACACACACACACACACAGCATAGTTAACCATGATTTACCATGATATACCACGTTCTAGTATTATTTACCAGGAGATAAACGACAATCTAGGATTATTTACTTTGATTTACCATGTTTCTAGCCTGATTTATCACATTACTAGCAATTATTTGAAGTGTCAGTGCAAATAAAGTGGTTAACACTGACAAAATATGATTGTGTTATAATAGTTATTGCTATATAAGTGATTTTTTTAGTGTGTATTCAAGTATGAATGCAAGCACATGTTGAAATATTTCATTAATAAGTAGAATGGCCAGCAGAGGGCAGTAGAAGACCACTTATTGGCTCACTTTCACTTTAAACCAGTTTTCTGCACTAAAGCAAACCAGTTTATCCATGTTAACTCAATGCATGCTTACACACACACACACACACACACACACACACACACACACACACACACACACACACACACACACACACAGCATAGTTAACCATGATTTACCATGATTTACCACATTACTAGCAATTATTTGAAGTGTCAGTGCAAATAAAGTGATTAACACTGACAAAATATGATTATGTTATACTAGTTATTGCTATATAAGTGATTTTTAGTGTGTATTCCAGTATAAATGCAAGCACATGTGGAAAAATTTAATTAAGTAGAATGGCCAGCAGAGGGCAGTAGAAGACCACTTATTGGCTCACTTTCACTTTAAACCTCATGATTTTGACCAGTTTTCTGCACTAAAGCAAACCAGTGTTTCCATGTTAACTCAATAATGCATACTTGCTACATATGCTACACACAATAATGCTACACACACACACACACACACACACACACACACACACACACAAATGTTTCAGTGATATTGGTGTCACATTCACCTTCATCACATTCACCTTCTGTCTTCATCACATTCACCATCTGTCGTCATCACCTGCACCTGCTCCTCATCACCCTCCTCATCATCACCTGCTCCTCATCATCATAACCGTCACCTGTTGTCCTTGTCTTGATCTGTGTATTTAAGTTCCCCTCTCATCCATTATCATTGTCGGTTATTGTTTGTGCACTAGCACTCTGTTATGTTTGTTTTCATGTTGGAAAATAAAACCTTTGTTATATTTGTACCACACACACACACACACACACACACACACACACACACACACACACACCATCATTTATCATGATTTACCATGGCTGATACCAATACCAATATGAGAAAATGACTATTTTAAACAGCAGGGGGCAGTAAAATACCACTTATTGGCTTAACATGCCATTAATTCATATCATTTTCACCTTTTTAACTGTTATAGAGGCAAATTTTGTCCGATCTGTCTGAAAATTTTCATGCTTGTTCAGGGTGATATTTCACACGTTCTGACTTGTTTTTAAGAAGGTCTGAGCATTGATTAAAGAGATATAGGCTTTCAGGGACACTTGGTAAAGGCCAGATTTTGAAGTGAACCTATTATAGCTATCCAAATGAAGTAGTTCAACTTTTTCTGACAATTATTGATCTAGTGAGTCCAGAGAATTGTATTGCACTAGTTTTGAACATTATGATATGAAAATTATATGATCAGAGATGGAAAAGACCATTTACAGCCAATACAGGCAGTTTACCATAGGAAATATATGATTTTAAAGCTTTTTAACAGTTATAGCGCCACCTATCGTCCGATCTCCATGGAATTTTTCATGCTTGTTAATGATGTTATGTCACATATGCTGACCAATTTTTGTGAAGTTCTGAGTTTTTATTTAGGATTTATAGGCTTTTTAATGTATTTTGCCACGCCCATTTTTAAAGGCCTTTAAGCATAAAAGCATCAAAAGTTATTAAGATTTATTTAGCAAGCATGTAACTACTGACATAATAGATGAAAAAGACCATTTACCATAGGAAATATATGGTTTTAAAGCTTTTTAACAGTTATAGCGCCACCTTTGGTCCGATCTCCATAAAATTTGGCATGCTTGTTAATGATGTTATTTCACATATGTTCACCAATTTTTGTGAAGTTCTGAGTTTTTATTTATGATTTATAGGCTTTTTTATTTATTTTGCCCCGCCCATTTTATAAATGACCCTATTACAGCCATCCAAATGCAAAAGTTCAACTTTTTTTTGATAATTATTGATCTAGAGAGTCCAGAGAATTGTTCTAGACTGGTCTGGTTCCGATCGGGCGAAAAACCAGGGACTAGTTCGCGAAAGTAGGTTTTTGACATATTCATGAATATTTAATGAACTGTTTGATTGACAGCAATGGTTTTTGAGGCAAAGTTGTTCAGGATGAGGAGGTCTATCAAATGATAATGCATTTTGTGACGAAATTTGTTACACCACGTGATTACAGAGCCATAAAACTCGTTAGCGCCAACTAGTGGCCGATTTCTTTCAAAATTCTTACAGACCTCTAGGGGCTTGAGCCAAACATGCCCACCGAGTTTCGCTCCGATCGGACTTCGTCAACGGTGCTCAAACCTCATTGGCCAATGGCGGCCATGTTTTTTTAGATACGCCATATTCCTTTTAGACATACATGGCCCCTTGGGCCAAGACACTGCATACCAAATTTCAAGTCATTCGGAAAAACGGTCAGGTGTCTATACGTTTTTGTTTTGTTTTATAGCGCCACCATGTGGCCAATCGACGCAATTTGTTTACTGTGACCTCAGATTGACCTCTTACACATGTGTACCAAGTTTGGTGAAGATATCTCATTTACTTCTCGAGTTATAGCCATTTTAGTAAAATAGGCTCCTCCCACAACATTAATTTATCACCCCCTAGCGACCAAGAATCAGAATTTCGACTTTTTTTCGATAATTATTGATCTTCAGACTCCAGAGAACAATTCTGCACTGGTTTGGTTCCGATCGGGCAAAAAACCAGGGACTAGTTCGCAAAAGTAGGTTTTTGACAAAATTCAAAATGGCGGAAAATCTATCATGACGGAAATGAAATCGGAGATATACGTTTTGTTCGTCAGGCGTCCAGCTTTCCAATGATATAAGACACTTGAGTCTACGACATAAGGTCTAGGAGTTATGAGCTGTTTCACGCTTTTGGTTGCTATAGCGCCACCTATGGGCCGATTGGGCTGAGTCCGTGTATCTGAGTAGCGAGCAATAGTACTACCATCTGGCAAAGTTTCAAGTCTCTAGGTCTTACGGTTTGGGCTGCACGATGCGTTTTATGGCGGAAAAATAATAATAATTAAAGCTGCAAGCAGCATTTATCGGGGTTCAAGCAGTTAAGGCCTTTAAGGCATTTAAGCACAAAAGCATCAAAAGTTATTAAGATTTATTTAGCAAGCATGTAACCACTGACATAATAGATGGAAAAGACCATTTACAGCCAATACAGGCAATTTGCCATGGGATATATATGGTTTTAAAGCTTTTTAACAGTTATAGCGCCACCTATGGTCCGATCTCCATAAAATTGTTTACTGTGACCTCAAATTGAACCCATACACATGTGTACTGAGTTTGGTGAAGATATCTCATTTACTTCTTGAGTTATAGCCATTTGAGTAAAATAGGCTCCTCCCACGACGATTTGCCACATTCTAGAATTATTTAATATGATTCTAGCATGATTTACTATCATATACCATGTTCCAGAATGATTTATTAGGATTCTAGCATGATTTACCTTGATACACCTCATTTCAGTATTATTTACTATGATTTACAATGTTTCTAGCATGATTAACCACATTACTAGCAATTATGTGAAGTGTCAGTGCAAATGAGGTGATGAACACTGACAAAATATTATTGTGTTATAATAGTTAGTTATATACGTGATTTTTAGTGTGTGTCCAAGTATGAATGCAAAAGCACATGTAAAATATTTCATTATTAAGTTGAATGGCCAGCAGAGGGCACTAGAAGACCACTTATTGGCTCACTTTCACTTTAAACCAGTTTTCTGCACTAAAGCAAACCAGTTTTTCCATGTTAACTCAATGCATGCTTACACACACACACACACACACACACACACACACACACACACACACACACATACACACACAGCATAGTTAACCATGATTTACCATGATATACCACGTTCTAGTATTATTTACCAGGAGATAAACGACAATCTAGTATTATTTACTTTGATTTACCATGTTTCTAGCCTGATTTATCACATTACTAGCAATTATTTGAAGTGTCAGTGCAAATAAAGTGATTAACACTGACAAAATATGATTGTGTTATAATAGTTATTGCTATATAAGTGATTTTTAGTGTGTATTCAAGTATAAATGCAAGCACATGTGGAAAAATTTAATTAATAAGTAGAAGGGCCAGCAGAGGGCAGTAGAAGACCACTTATTGGCTCACTTTCACTTTAAACCTCATGATTTTGACCAGTTTTCTGCACTAAAGCAAACCAGTGTTTCCATGTTAACTCAATAATGCATACTTGCTACATATGCTACACACAATAATGCTACACACACACACACACACACACACACACACACACACACACACACACACACACACACACACACACACGTTTCAGTGATATTGGTGTCACATTCACCTTCATCACATTCACCTTCTGTCTTCATCACATTCACCATCTGTCGTCATCACCTGCACCTGCTCCTCATCACCCTCCTCATCATCACCTGCACCTCATCATCATAACCGTCACCTGTTGTCCTTGTCTTGATCTGTGTATTTAAGTTCCCCTCTCATCCATTATCATTGTCGGTTATTGTTTGTGCACTAGCACTCTGTTATGTTTGTTTTCATGTTGGAAAATAAAACCTTTGTTATATTTGTACCACACACACACACACACACACACACACACACACACACCATCATTTATCATGATTTACCATGGCTGATACCAATACCAATATGAGAAAATGACTATTTTAAACAGCAGGGGGCAGTAAAATACCACTTATTGGCTTAACATGCCATTAAATCATATCATTTTCACCTTTTTAACTGTTATAGAGGCAAATTTTGTCCGATCTGTCTGAAAATTTTCATGCTTGTTCAGGGTGATATTTCACACGTTCTGACTTGTTTTTAAGAAGGTCTGAGCATTGATTAAAGAGATATAGGCTTTCGGGGACACTTGGTAAAGGCCAGATTTTGAAGTGAACCTATTATAGCTATCCAAATGAAGTAGTTCAACTTTTTCTGACAATTATTGATCTAGTGAGTCCAGAGAATTGTATTGCACTAGTTTTGAACATTATGATATGAAAATTATATGATCAGACATGGAAAAGACCATTTACAGCCAATACAGGCAGTTTACCATAGGAAATATATGGTTTTAAAGCTTTTTAACAGTTATAGCGCCAACTATTGTCCAATCTCCATAAAATTTTGCAAGCTTGTTTGTGATGTTATGACACATATGCTCACCAATTTTTGTGAAGTTCTGAGTTTTCATTTAGGATTTATAGGCTTTTGAGTGTATTTTGCCACACCCATTTTATAAATGACCCTATTACAGCCATACAAATACAAAAGTTCAACTTTTTTTTGATAATTATTGATCTAGAGAGTCCATAGAATTGTCCTAGACTGGTCTGGTTCCGATCGGGCGAAAAACCAGGGACTAGTTCGCAAAAGTAGGTTTTTAACATATTCATGAATATTTAATGAACGGTTTGATTGACAGCAATGGTTCTAGAGGCAAAGTTGTTCAGCATGAGCAGATCTATCAAATGATATGCATTTTGTGACAATATATCTAACACCACGTGATTACAGAGCCATAAAACTCGTTAGCGCCAACTAGTGGCCGATTTCTTTCAAAATTCTTACAGACCTCTAGGGCCATGAGTCGAACATGCCCACCGAGTTTCGTTCCGATCGGCCTCCGTTAACCTTGTCTAATAGGTGCTCAACTTCATTGGCCAATGGCGGCCATGTTTTTTGAGATACACCAATGTCCTCATAGACATACATGGCACCTTGGACCAAGACACTGCATACCAATTTTCAAGTCAATCGGACTAACGGTCAGGTGGTTATAGCCTGTTTTATGTTTTTTTCATGTTATAGCGCCACCATGTGGCCAATCGCCGCGATTTTTTTACCGTGTCCTCAGATTGACCTCTTACATACGTGTACCAAGTTTGGTGAAAATACCTCATTTACTTCTGGAGTTATAGCCATTTTAGTAAAATAGGCTCCGCCCACAACGTTAATTTTGCGCCCCCTAGCGACCCTGAATCGAAATTTCAACTTTTTTTCGATAATTATTGATCTTCAGTCTCCAGAGAACAATTCTGCACTGGTTTGGTTCCGATCGAGCAAAAAACCAGGGACTAGTTCGCAAAAGTAGGTTTTCGACAAAATTCAAAATGGCGGAAAATCTATCATGACGGAAATGAAATCGGAGATATACGTTTTGTTCGTCAGACGACCAGCTTTCCAATGATATAAGACACTTGTGTCTACGACATACGGTCCAGGAGTTATGACCACTTTCGCGCTTTTGGTTGTTATAGCGCCACCTATGGGCCAATCGAGGTCATAATTTGAGTTTGGGCTGCACGATGCGTTTTACGGCAGAATAATAATAATAATTAAAGCTGCAAGCAGCATTTATCGGGGTTCAAGCAGTTAAGGCCTTTAAGGCCTTTAAGCACAAAAACATCAAAAGACATCAAGTTTTATTTAGCAAGCAGGTAACCACTGACATCATAGATGGAAAATACCATGTTTTAGCATGATTTACCATGATTTACCATGATTTACCCTGTTCTAGCATAGTTGACCATGAATTTATCTTAGTTTACCTTGATTTACCATATTCTAGCATGATTTACCATGATATACCACACTGTAGCATGATTTACCATAGTTTATCATGATTTACCATGGTTTACCATGATTTACCATGGTTTACCATGATTTACCCTGTTCTAGCATAGTTTACCATGAATTTATCTTAGTTTACCTTGATTTACCATGTTCTAGCATGATTTACCATGATATACCACATTCTAGCATGATTTACCATGGTTTACCATTATTTACCCTGTTCTAGCATGATTTACCATAATATACCACGTTCTAGAATGATTTATCAGGATTCTAGCATGATTTACCTTGATACACCACATTTTAGATTTATTTACTATGATTTACCATGTTTCTAGCGTGATTTACCATGATTTACAACACGTGAAGTGTCAGTGCAAATGAAGTGATAAACACTGACAAAATATGATTTTGTTATAATAGTTATTGTTATATAAGTGATTTTATAAGTGTCTAGAGTGACGCAAAATCACCTGTGAAAAGACTTCATTAATAAGTAGAATGGCCAGCAGAGGGCACTAGAAGACCACTTATTGGCTCAGTTTCACTTTAAATTTCATTATTTTCACCAGTTTTCTCCACTAAAGCTAAACACGGAATGGTTGCAGGAAGGCACGCGGAGACAAGGATGAACATACAAGATGCAGGTTTAATAGGAATTAAACTCAGGATATCGGAACAGGCAGCAACACACTCTAATTACAGCATAGAACTGACAAAGAACAAGGCAACACTCAGGGCTTAAATACATGGGAGAACTGATCAGGGAAACAAGACACAGCTGACAAGACTAACGAGGAAACAGGTGTGACAGATGCACTAAATGACAGTTACCGTGGAAACCAAGGAGTGGCGGGAAAACAGAACAAAGGAAGACATGTGATCAGAGACAACAATACTCAGACAGAACACAACTGTGACAAAAGCAAACCAGTTTTACCATTTTAACTTAATGCATGCTTACACACACACACACACACACACACACACACACACACACACACACACACACACACACACACACACACACACAAAGACAAATGTTGTTGTTGTTGTTTTTTCAATGCTATTGGGATATGTCATTATGAAAATATATTTGAATGGTCAATAAACATTTCACAAAGTCTTTGTAAGCTATTAATCAGACGATTCAGAATTTATTCAGAAACCTAAGACTACACACACACATTATGTTGTAGATACAGACATTTGAACTATATGATGTGATCAAACTGTCAGTACTAATACTTTAACAGATAGATTTTGACTAAATGTAATTGTAAATGTTAAAATAGGGATTTTATAAAGTCTAAATATAAATTATAGAACAATATGACAAAATTCCTATTTTAAACAGCAGGGGGCAGTAAAATACCACTTATTGGCTTAACATGCCATTATATTCACCTTTTTAACTGTTATAGAGGCAAATTTTGTCCGATCTGTCTGAAAATTTTCATGCATGTTTAGAGTGATATTTCACATGTTCTGACTTGTTTTTAAGAAGGTCTGAGTAATTCATTAAAGAGATATAGGCTTTCGGGGACACTTGGTAAAGGCTACATTATGAAGTGAACCTATTATAGCTATCCAAATGAAGTAGTTCAACTTTTTCTGACAATTATTGATCTAGTGAGTCCAAATAATTGTATTGCACTAGTTTTGAACATTATGATATGAAAATTATATGATCAGAGATGGAAAAGACCATTTACAGCCAATACAGGCAGTTTACCATAGGAAATATATGGTTTTAAAGCTTTTTAACAGTTACAGCGCCACCTATCGTCCGATCTCCATAAAATTTTGCATGCTTGTTAAAGATGTTATGTCACATACGCTGACCAATTTTTGTGAAGTTCTGCATTTTCATTTATGATTTATAGGCTTTTGACTGTATTTTGCCACGCCCATTTTATAAATGACCCTATTACAGCCATCCAAATGCAAAAGTTCAACTTTTTTTTGATAATTATTGATCTAGAGAGTCCAGAGAATTGTCCTAGACTGGTCTGGTTCCGATCGGGTGAAAAACCTAGGACTAGTTCGCAAAAGTAGGTTTTAGACATATTCGTGAATATTTAATGAACGGTTTGATTGACAGCAATGGTTCTTGAGGCAAAGTTGTTCAGCATGAGCAGATCTATCAAATGATATGCATATTGTGTGGATGAGTGTAACACCACGTGATTACAGAGCCATAAAACTCGTTAGCGCCAACTAGTGGCCGATTTGTTTCAAAATTCTTACAGACCTCTAGGGCCATAAGACGAACATGCCCATCGAGTTTCGTTCCGATCGGCCTCCGTTAACCTTGTCTAATCGGTGCTAAAACTTCATTGGCCGATGGCGGCCATGTTTTTTGAGATACGCCAATGTCCTCATAGACATACATGGCACCTTGGACCAAGACACTGCATACCAATTTTCAAGTCAATCGGACTAACGGTCAGGTGGTTATAGCCTGTTTTATGTTTTTTTCATGTTATAGCGCCACCATGTGGCCAATCTCCGCGATTTTTTTACCGTGACCTCAGATTGACCTCTTACACATGTGTACCAAGTTTGGTGAAAATACCTCTTTTACTTCTGGAGTTATAGCCATTTTAGTAAAATAGGCTCCTCCCACAACGTTAATTTTGCACCCCCTAGCGACCGTGAATCGAAATTTCAACTTTTTTTTGATAATTATTGATATTCAGACTCCAGAGAACAATTCTGCACTGGTTTGGTTCCGATCGGGCAAAAAACCAGGGACTAGTTCGCAAAAGTAGATTTTTGACAAAATTCAAAATGGCGGAAAATCTATCATGGCGGAAATAAAATCGGAGATATACGTTTTGTTCGTCAGGCGTCCAGCTTTCCAATGATATAAGACACTTGAGTCTATGACTTACGGTCTAGGAGTTATGAGCAGTTTTGCGCTTTTGGTTGCTATAGCGCCACCTATGGGCCAATCGGGGTCATAATTTGATAACCTCTCCTCGATTTTTGTACTACCATATGGCAAAGTTTCAAAGCTCTAGCCCTTACGGTTTGGGCTGCACGATGCGTTTTACGGCAGAATAATAATAATAATAATAATAATTAAAGCTGCAAGCAGCATTTATCGGGGTTCAAGCAGTTAAGGCCTTTAAGCACAAAAGCATCAAAAGTGATTAAGTTTTATTTAGCAAGCATGTAACTACTGACATAATAGATGGAAAAGACCATTTACAGGAAATACCATAGGAAATATATGGTTTTAAAGCTTTTTAGCAGTTATAGCGCCACCTATGGTCCGATCTCCATAAAAATTGGCATGCTTGTTAATGATGTTATGTCACATATGCTCACCAATTTTTGTGAAGTTCTGAGTTTTCATTTAGGATTTATAGGCTTTTTAGTGTTTTTTTGCCATGCCCCTTTTCTAAATGACCCTATTACAGCCATCTACATGCAAAAGTTCAACTTTTTTTTGATAATTATTGATCTAGAGTGTCCAGAGAATTGTCCTAGACTGGTCTGGTTTCGATCGGGCGAAAAACCTAGGACTAGTTTGCAAAAGTAGGTTTTTAACATAATTACGAATATTTAATAAACGGTTTAATTGACAGCATTAGTTCTTGAGGCAAAGTTGTTCAGCATGAGCAGATCTATCAGATGATATGCATTTTGTGACGATAAGTGTAACACCACGTGATTACAGAGCCATAAAACTCGTTAGCGCCAACTAGTGGCCGATTTCTTTCAAAACTCTTAGAGACCTCTAGGGCCATGAGTCGAACATGCCCATCGAGTTTCGTTCCGATCGGCCTCCGTTAACCTTGTCTAATAGGTGCTCAAATTTCATTGGTCGATGGCGGCCATGTTTTTCGAGATACGCCAATGTCCTCATAGACATACATGGTACCTTGGACCAAGACACTGCATACCAATTTTCAAGTCAATCGGACTAACGGTCACGTGGTCATAGCCGTTTTCATGTTTTTTTCATGTTATAGCGCCACCTAGTAATCAATCGTCGCGATTTTTTTACTGTGACCCCAGATTGAACTCATACACATGTGCACCAAGTTTGGTGAAGATATCTAATTTCATTCTCGAGTTATAGCCATTTTAGTAAAATAGGCTCCTCCCACAACATTAATTTATCACCCCCCGGCGATCAGGAATCGAAATTTCGACTTTTTTTCGATAATTATTGATATTCAGACTCCAGAGAACATTTCTGCACTGTTTTGGATCCAATTGGACAAAAAACCTAGGACTAGTTCGCAAAAGTAGGTTTTTAACTAAATTCAAAATGGCGGACAATTTGCATACAGGAAATGAAATCGGAGATATACGTTTTGACCTTCAGGTTTCCAGCTTTCCAGTGATATAAGACACTTGAGTCTACGTCATACGGTCTAGGAGTTATGAGCAGTTTCGCGCTTTTGGTTGCTATAGCGCCACCTATGGGCCAATTGGGGTCATATTCTCTGAACCTCTCCTCGATTTTTGTACTACCATCTGGCAAAGTTTCAAAGCTCCAGCTCTTACGGTTTGGGCTGCACGATGAGTTTTACGGCAGAAGAAAAATAATAATAATAATAATAATAATAATAATAATAATAATAAAAATCAGTACAATTACAATAGGGTTTCAGCACTTCGTGCTTGAACCCCTAATAAAAATCAGCACAATTACAATAGGGTTTCAGCACTTCGTGCTTGAACCCCTAATAATAATAAAAATCAGTACAATTACAATAGGGTTTCAGCACTTCGTGCTTGAACCCCTAAAAATCAGCACAATTACAATAGGGTTTCAGCACTTCGTGCTTGAACCCCTAATAAAAATCAGCACAATTACAATAGGGTTTCAGCACTTCGTGCTTGAACCCCTAAAAATCAGGGCAATTACAATAGGGTTTCAGCACTTCGTGCTTGAACCCCTAAAAATCAGCACAATTACAATAGGGTTTCAGCATTTCATGCTTGAACCCCTAATAAGAAGAGACGTTTTGGACAGTTATAGCGCCACCTATTGTCCGATCTTCACGAAACTTGGCATGCTTCTTCACCATGTTCTGACACATCTGCTCATCGATTTTTGTGAAGTTTGGGGTTTTCCCTTAGGTTGTATAGGCTTTTGAGTGTTTTTTTGTCCCACCCCTTTCCTAAATGACCCTGTTACAGCCAGGCCAATGCAAAAGTTCAACTTTTTTCCGATAATTATTGATCTAGAGACTCCAGAGAACTGTGCTAGACTGGTCTGGTTCCGATTGGGCCAAAAACCTAGGACTAGTTCGCAAAAGTAGGTTTTTCACTAAATTGCCCATAGAATTTTTTTTTTGCTCGTAGAGCAATTTGGAGATAGCCATTTTGTCCGTCTGGATCCAGGGATCACAGTGATGCTAAAATTGAGACTCTAGGACAAACTGTCTAGGAGTTATGAGCAATGTAGTAAATTTGGTCATTATAGCGCCACCTATGGGCCAATCGGGGTCATATTTTGATAGGTTCTCCCCAAATTGAGGACTACCATTTGGCCAAGTTTCAAGGTTCCAGCTCTTACGGTTTGGGCTGCACGATGCGTTTTAGGGCGGAATAATAATAATAATAATAATTAAAGCTGCAAGCAGCATTTATCGGGGTTCAAGCATTTAAGGCCTTTAAGCACATAAGCATTTAAGACATTAAGATTTATTTAGAAAGCTTTTAACCACTGAAATAATAGATGGAAAAGTCCATTTACAGCCAATACAGGCAAGCTTTTTAACAGTTATAGCGCCACCTATAGTCCGATCTCCATGATATTTTGCATGCTTGTTAATGATGTTGTGGCACATATGCTCACCAATTTTCGTGAAGTTCTGAGTTTTCGTTTAGGATTTATAGGCTTTTGAGTGCATTTTGCCACGCCCATTTTCTTTATGACCCAATATACCCATGCGCAAAATGCAAAAGTTCAACTTTTTTTTGATAATTATTGATCTAGAGTGTCCAGAGAATTGTCATAGACTGGTCTGGTTTCGATCGGGCGATAAACCTAGGACTAGTTCGTAAAAGTAGGTTTTTAACATAATTACGAATATTTAATAAACGGTTTAATTGACAGCATTAGTTCTAGAGGCAAAGTTGTTCAGCATGAGCAGATCTATCAGATGATATGCATTTTGTGACGATAAGTGTAACACCACGTGATTACAGAGCCATAAAACTCGTTAGCGCCAACTAGTGGCCGATTTCTTTCAAAACTCTTACAGACCTCTAGGGCCATGAGTCGAACATGCCCATCGAGTTTCGTTCCGATCGGCCTCCGTTAACCTTGTTTAATAGGTGCTCAAACCTCATTGGCCAATGGCGGCCATGTTTTTCGAGATATGCCAATATCCTTTTAGACATACATGGCCCCTTGGGCCAAGACACTGCATACCAAATTTCAAGTCAATCGGACTAACGGTCAGGTGTCTACATGTTTTTTTTGTTTTATAGCGCCACCATGTGGCCAATCGACGCATTTTTTTTACTGTGACCTCAGATTGACCTTCTACACATGTTTACCAAGTTTGGTGAAGTTTACTGAATTACTTCTTGAGTTATAGCCATTTTAGTAAAATAGGCTCCTCCCACAACGTTAATTTTGCACCCCCTAGCGACCGTGAATCGAAATTTCAACTTTTTTTCGATAATTATTGATCTTCAGACTCCACAGAACAATTCTGCACTGGTTTGGTTCCGATCGGGCAAAAAACCAGGGACTAGTTCGCAAAAGTAGGTTTTCGACAAAATTCAAAATGGCGGAAAATCTATCATGACGGAAATAAAATCGGAGATATACGTTTTGTTCGTCAGGCGTCCAGCTTTCCAATGATATAAGACACTTGAGTCTATGACTTACGGTCTAGGAGTTATGAGCAGTTTCGCGCTTTTGGTTGCTATAGCGCCACCTATGGGCCAATCGGGGTCATAATTTGATAACCTCTCCTCGATTTTTGTACTACCATATGGCAAAGTTTCAAAGCTCTAGCCCTTACGGTTTGGGCTGCACGATGCGTTTTACGGCAGAATAATAATAATAATTAAAGCTGCAAGCAGCATTTATCGGGGTTCAAGCATTTAAGGCCTTTAAGCACATAAGCATTTAAGACATTAAGATTTATTTAGAAAGCTTTTAACCACTGAAATAATAGATGGAAAAGTCCATTTACAGCCAATACAGGCAATTTACCATAGGAAATATGTGTTTTTTAAAGCTTTTTAACAGTTATAGCACCATCTATAGTCCGATCTCCATGAAATTTTGCATGCTTGTTAATGATGTTATGGCACATAAGCTCACCAATTTTCGTGAAGTTCTGAGTTTTCGTTTAGGATTTATAGGCTTTTGAGTGCATTTTGCCACGCCCATTTTCTTTATGACCCAATATACCCATGCGAAAAATGCAAAAGTTCAACTTTTTTTTTGATAATTATTGATCTTGAGAGTCCATAGAATTGTCCTAGACTCGTTTGGTTCTGATCGGGCGAAAAACCTAGGACTAGTTCGCAAAAGTAGGTTTTTAACATAATTACGAATATTTAATGAACGGTTTGATTGACAGCAATGGTTCTTGAGGCAAAGTTGTTCAACAAGAGGAGATCTATCAAATGGTATGCATTTTGTGACAATAAGTGTAACACCACGTGATTACAGAGCCATAAAACTCGTTAGCGCCAACTAGTGGCCGATTTCTTTTAAAATTCTTACAGACCTCTAGGGCCATGAGTCGAACATGCCCACCGAGTTTCGTTCCGATAGGCCTCCGTTAACCTTGTCTAATAGGTGCTCAAACTTCATTGGCCGATGGCGGCCATGTTTTTTGAGATACACCAATGTCCTCATAGACATACATGGCACCTTGGACCAAGACACTGCATACCAATTTTCAAGTCAATCGGACTAATGGTCAGGTGGTTATAGCCTGTTTTATGTTTTTTTCATGTTATAGCGCCACCATGTGGCCAATCGCCGCGATTTTTTTACCGTGACCTCATATTGACGTCTTACACATGTGTACCAGGTTTGGTTAAAATACCTCTTTTACTTCTGGAGTTATAGCCATTTTAGTAAAATAGGCTCCTCCCACAACGTTAATTTTGCACCCCCTAGCGACCGTGAATCGAAATTTCAACTTTTTTTTGATAATTATTGATATTCAGACTCCAGAGAACAATTCTGCACTGGTTTGGTTCCGATCGGGCAAAAAACCAGGGACTAGTTCGCAAAAGTAGATTTTCAACAAAATTCAAAATGGCGGAAAATCTATCATGGCGGAAATAAAATCGGAGATATACGTTTTGTTCGTCAGGCGTCCAGCTTTCCAATGATATAAGACACTTGAGTCTATGACTTACGGTCTAGGAGTTATGAGCAGTTTCGCGCTTTTGGTTGCTATAGCGCCACCTATGGGCCAATCGGGGTCATAATTTGATAACCTCTCCTCGATTTTTGTACTACCATATGGCAAAGTTTCAAAGCTCTAGCCCTTACGGTTTGGGCTGCACGATGCGTTTTACGGCAGAATAATAATAATAATAATAATTAAAGCTGCAAGCAGCATTTATCGGGGTTCAAGCAGTTAAAGCCTTTTAGGCATTTAAGCACAAAAGCATCAAAAGTTATTAAGATTTATTTAGCAAGCATGTAATCACGGACATAATAGATGGAAAAGACCATTTACAGCCAATACAGGCAGTTTACATAGGAAATATATGGTTTTAAAGCTTTTTAACAGTTATAGCGCCACCTATCGTCCGATCTCCATAAAATTTTGCATGCTTGTTAATGATGTTATGTCACATATGCTGACCAATTTTTGTGAAGTTCTGCATTTTCATTTATGATTTATAGGCTTTTGACTGTATTTTGCCACGCCCATTTTATAAATGACCCTATTACAGCCATCCAAATGCAAAAGTTCAACTTTTTTTTGATAATTATTGATCTAGAGAGTCCAGAGAATTGTCCTAGACTGGTCTGGTTCCGATCGGGTGAAAAACCTAGGACTAGTTCGCAAAAGTAGGTTTTAGACATATTCGTGAATATTTAATGAACGGTTTGATTGACAGCAATGGTTCTTGAGGCAAAGTTGTTCAGCATGAGCAGATCTATCAAATGATATGCATATTGTGTGGATGAGTGTAACACCACGTGATTACAGAGCCATAAAACTCGTTAGCGCCAACTAGTGGCCGATTTCTTTCAAAATTCTTACAGACCTCTAGGGCCATAAGACGAACATGCCCATCGAGTTTCGTTCTGATCGGCCTCCGTTAACCTTGTCTAATCGGTGCTCAAACTTCATTGGCCGATAGCGGCCATGTTTTTTGAGATACGCCAATGTCCTCATATACATACATGGCACCTTGGACCAAGACACTGCATACCAATTTTCAAGTCAATCGGACTAACGGTCAGGTGGTTATAGCCTGTTTTATGTTTTTTTCATGTTATAGCGCCACCATGTGGCCAATCGCCGCGATTTTTTTACCGTGACCTCAGATTGACCTCTTACACATGTGTACCAAGTTTGGTTAAAATACCTCTTTTACTTCTGGAGTTATAGCCATTTTAGTAAAATAGGCTCCTCCCACAACGTTAATTTTGCACCCCCTAGCGACCATGAATCGAAATTTCAACTTTTTTTCGATAATTATTGATCTTCAGACTCCATAGAACAATTCTGCACTGGTTTGGTTCCGATCGGGCGAAAAACCAGGGACTAGTTTGCAAAAGTAGATTTTAGACAAAATTCAAAATGGCGGAAAATCTATCATGGCGGAAATAAAATCGGAGATATACGTTTTGTTCGTCAGGCGTCCAGCTTTCCAATGATATAAGACACTTGAGTCTATGACTTACGGTCTAGGAGTTATGAGCAGTTTCGCGCTTTTGGTTGCTATAGCGCCACCTATGGGCCAATCGGGGTCATAATTTGATAACCTCTCCTCGATTTTTGTACTACCATATGGCAAAGTTTCAAAGCTCTAGCCCTTACGGTTTGGGCTGCACGATGCGTTTTACGGCAGAATAATAATAATAATAATAATAATTAAAGCTGCAAGCAGCATTTATCGGGGTTCAAGCATTTAAGGCCTTTAGGCACATAAGCATTTAAGACATTAAGATTTATTTAGAAAGCTTTTAACCACTGAAATAATAGATGGAAAAGTCCATTTACAGCCAATACAGGCAATTTACCATAGGAAATATGTGTTTTTTAAAGCTTTTTAACAGTTATAGCACCATCTATAGTCCGATCTCCATGAAATTTTGCATGCTTGTTAATGATGTTATGGCACATAAGCTCACCAATTTTCGTGAAGTTCTGAGTTTTTGTTTAGGATTTATAGGCTTTTGAGTGCATTTTGCCACGCCCATTTTCTTTATGACCCAATATACCCATGCGAAAAATGCAAAAGTTCAACTTTTTTTTGATAATTATTGATCTTGAGAGTCCATAGAATTGTCCTAGACTCGTTTGGTTCTGATCGGGCGAAAAACCTAGGACTAGTTCGCAAAAGTAGGTTTTTAACATAATTACGAATATTTAATGAACGGTTTGATTGACAGCAATGGTTCTTGAGGCAAAGTTGTTCAACAAGAGGAGATCTATCAAATGGTATGCATTTTGTGACAATAAGTGTAACACCACGTGATTACAGAGCCATAAAACTCGTTAGCGCCAACTAGTGGCCGATTTCTTTTAAAATTCTTACAGACCTCTAGGGCCATGAGTCGAACATGCCCACCGAGTTTCGTTCCGATAGGCCTCCGTTAACCTTGTCTAATAGGTGCTCAAACTTCATTGGCCGATGGCGGCCATGTTTTTTGAGATACACCAATGTCCTCATAGACATACATGGCACCTTGGACCAAGACACTGCATACCAATTTTCAAGTCAATCGGACTAACGGTCAGGTGGTTATAGCCTGTTTTATGTTTTTTTCATGTTATAGCGCCACCATGTGACCAATCGCCGCGATTTTTTTACCGTGACCTCATATTGACGTCTTACACATGTGTACCAGGTTTGGTTAAAATACCTCTTTTACTTCTGGAGTTATAGCCATTTTAGTAAAATAGGCTCCTCCCACAACGTTAATTTTGCACCCCCTAGCGACCGTGAATCGAAATTTCAACTTTTTTTGATAATTATTGATATTCAGACTCCAGAGAACAATTCTGCACTGGTTTGGTTCCGATCGGGCAAAAAACCAGGGACTAGTTCGCAAAAGTAGATTTTCGACAAAATTCAAAATGGCGGAAAATCTATCATGGCGGAAATAAAATCGGAGATATACGTTTTGTTCGTCAGGCGTCCAGCTTTCCAATGATATAAGACACTTGAGTCTATGACTTACGGTCTAGGAGTTATGAGCAGTTTCGCGCTTTTGGTTGCTATAGCGCCACCTATGGGCCAATCGGGGTCATAATTTGATAACCTCTCCTCGATTTTTGTACTACCATATGGCAAAGTTTCAAAGCTCTAGCCCTTACGGTTTGGGCTGCACGATGCGTTTTACGGCAGAATAATAATAATAATAATTAAAGCTGCAAGCAGCATTTATCGGGGTTCAAGCATTTAAGGCCTTTAGGCACATAAGCATTTAAGACATTAAGATTTATTTAGAAAGCTTTTAACCACTGAAATAATAGATGGAAAAGTCCATTTACAGCCAATACAGGCAATTTACCATAGGAAATATGTGTTTTTTAAAGCTTTTTAACAGTTATAGCACCATCTATAGTCCGATCTCCATGAAATTTTGCATGCTTGTTAATGATGTTATGGCACATAAGCTCACCAATTTTCGTGAAGTTCTGAGTTTTTGTTTAGGATTTATAGGCTTTTGAGTGCATTTTGCCACGCCCATTTTCTTTATGACCCAATATACCCATGCGAAAAATGCAAAAGTTCAACTTTTTTTTGATAATTATTGATCTTGAGAGTCCATAGAATTGTCCTAGACTCGTTTGGTTCTGATCGGGCGAAAAACCTAGGACTAGTTCGCAAAAGTAGGTTTTTAACATAATTACGAATATTTAATGAACGGTTTGATTGACAGCAATGGTTCTTGAGGCAAAGTTGTTCAACAAGAGGAGATCTATCAAATGGTATGCATTTTGTGACAATAAGTGTAACACCACGTGATTACAGAGCCATAAAACTCGTTAGCGCCAACTAGTGGCCGATTTCTTTTAAAATTCTTACAGACCTCTAGGGCCATGAGTCGAACATGCCCACCGAGTTTCGTTCCGATAGGCCTCCGTTAACCTTGTCTAATAGGTGCTCAAACTTCATTGGCCGATGGCGGCCATGTTTTTTGAGATACACCAATGTCCTCATAGACATACATGGCACCTTGGACCAAGACACTGCATACCAATTTTCAAGTCAATCGGACTAACGGTCAGGTGGTTATAGCCTGTTTTATGTTTTTTTCATGTTATAGCGCCACCATGTGACCAATCGCCGCGATTTTTTTACCGTGACCTCATATTGACGTCTTACACATGTGTACCAGGTTTGGTTAAAATACCTCTTTTACTTCTGGAGTTATAGCCATTTTAGTAAAATAGGCTCCTCCCACAACGTTAATTTTGCACCCCCTAGCGACCGTGAATCGAAATTTCAACTTTTTTTTGATAATTATTGATATTCAGACTCCAGAGAACAATTCTGCACTGGTTTGGTTCCGATCGGGCAAAAAACCAGGGACTAGTTCGCAAAAGTAGATTTTCGACAAAATTCAAAATGGCGGAAAATCTATCATGGCGGAAATAAAATCGGAGATATACGTTTTGTTCGTCAGGCGTCCAGCTTTCCAATGATATAAGACACTTGAGTCTATGACTTACGGTCTAGGAGTTATGAGCAGTTTCGCGCTTTTGGTTGCTATAGCGCCACCTATGGGCCAATCGGGGTCATAATTTGATAACCTCTCCTCGATTTTTGTACTACCATATGGCAAAGTTTCAAAGCTCTAGCCCTTACGGTTTGGGCTGCACGATGCGTTTTACGGCAGAATAATAATAATAATAATAATAATAAAAATCAGCACAATTACAATAGGGTTTCAGCACTTCGTGCTTGAACCCCTAATAATAATAAAAATCAGCACAATTACAATAGGGTTTCAGCACTTCGTGCTTGAACCCCTAATTAAAGCTGCAAGCAGCATTTATCGGGGTTCAAGCAGTTAAGGCCTTTAAGGCCTTTAAGCACAAAAACATCAAAAGACATCAAGTTTTATTTAGCAAGCATGTAACCACTGACATCATAGATGGAAAATACCATGTTTTAGCATGATTTACCATGATTTACCATGATTTACCCTGTTCTAGCATAGTTGACCATGAATTTATCTTAGTTTACCTTGATTTACCATGTTCTAGCATGATTTACCATGATATACCACATTGTAGCATGATTTACTATAGTTTATCATGATTTACCATGGTTTACCATGATTTACCATGGTTTACCATGATTTACCCTGTTCTAGCATAGTTTACCATGATTTACCATGGTTTACCATTATTTACCCTGTTCTAGCATGATTTACCATAATATACCACGTTCTAGAATGATTTATCAGGATTCTAGCATGATTTACCTTGATACACCACATTTTAGATTTATTTACTATGATTTACCATGCTTCTAGCGTGATTTACCATGATTTACAACACGTGAAGTGTCAGTGCAAATGAAGTGATAAACACTGACAAAATATGATTTTGTTATAATAGTTATTGTTATATAAGTGATTTTATAAGTGTCTAGAGTGACGCAAAATCACCTGTGAAAAGACTTCATTAATAAGTAGAATGGCCAGCAGAGGGCACTAGAAGACCACTTATTGGCTCAGGTTCACTTTAAATTTCATTATTTTCACCAGTTTTCTCCACTAAAGCTAAACACGGAATGGTTGCAGGAAGGCACGCGGAGACAAGGATGAACATACAAGATGCAGGTTTAATAGGAATTAAACTCAGGATATCGGAACAGGCAGCAACACACTCTAATTACAGCATAGAACTGACAAAGAACAAGGCAAAACTCAGGGCTTAAATACATGGGAGAACTGATCAGGGAAACAAGACACAGCTGACAAGACTAACGAGGAAACAGGTGTGACAGATGCACTAAATGACAGTTACCGTGGAAACCAAGGAGTGGCGGGAAAACAGAACAAAGGAAGACATGTGATCAGAGACAACAATACTCAGACAGAACACAACTGTGACAAAAGCAAACCAGTTTTACCATTTTAACTTAATGCATGCTTACACACACACACACACACACACACACACACACACACACACACACACACACACACACACACACACAAAGACAAATGTTGTTGTTGTTGTTTTTTCAATGCTATTGGGATATGTCATTATGAAAATATATTTGAATGGTCAATTAACATTTCACAAAGTCTTTGTAAGCTATTAATCAGACGATTCAGAATTTATTCAGAAACCTAAGACTACACACACATTATGTTGTAGATACAGACAGTTGAACTATATGATGTGATCAAACTGTCAGTACTAATACTTTAACAGATAGATTTTGACTAAATGTAATTGTAAATGTTAAAATAGGGATTTTATAAAGTCTAAATATAAATTATAGAACAATATGACAAAATTCCTATTTTAAACAGCAGGGGGCAGTAAAATATCACTTATTGGCTTAACATGCCATTATATTCATATCATTTTCACCTTTTTAACTGTTATAGAGGCAAATTTTGTCCGATCTGTCTGAAAATTTTCATGCATGTTTAGAGTGATATTTCACATGTTCTGACTTGTTTTTAAGAAGGTCTGAGTAATTCATTAAAGAGATATAGGCTTTCGGGGACACTTGGTAAAGGCTACATTATGAAGTGAACCTATTATAGCTATCCAAATGAAGTAGTTCAACTTTTTCTGACAATTATTGATCTAGTGAGTCCAGAGAATTGTATTGCACTAGTTTTGAACATTATGATATGAAAATTATATGATCAGAGATGGAAAAGACCATTTACAGCCAATACAGGCAGTTTACCATAGGAAATATATGGTTTTAAAGCTTTTTAACAGTTATAGCGCCACCTATCGTCCGATCTCCATAAAATTTTGCATGCTTGTTAATGATGTTATGTCACATATGCTGACCAATTTTTGTGAAGTTCTGCATTTTCATTTATGATTTATAGGCTTTTGACTGTATTTTGCCACGCCCATTTTATAAATGACCCTATTACAGCCATCCAAATGCAAAAGTTCAACTTTTTTTTGATAATTATTGATCTAGAGAGTCCAGAGAATTGTCCTAGACTGGTCTGGTTCCGATCGGGCGAAAAACCTAGGACTAGTTCGCAAAAGTAGGTTTTAGACATATTCGTGAATATTTAATGAACGGTTTGATTGACAGCAATGGTTCTTGAGGCAAAGTTGTTCAGCATGAGCAGATCTATCAAATGATATGCATATTGTGTGGATGAGTGTAACACCACGTGATTACAGAGCCATAAAACTCGTTAGCGCCAACTAGTGGCTGATTTCTTTCAAAATTCTTACAGACCTCTAGGGCCATAAGACGAACATGCCCATCGAGTTTCGTTCCGATCGGCCTCCGTTAACCTTGTCTAATCGGTGCTCAAACTTCATTGGCCGATGGCGGCCATGTTTTTTGAGATACGCCAATGTCCTCATAGACATACATGGCACCTTGGACCAAGACACTGCATACCAATTTTCAAGTCAATCGGACTAACGGTCAGGTGGTTATAGCCTGTTTTATGTTTTTTTCATGTTATAGCGCCACCATGTGGCCAATCGCCGCGATTTTTTTACTGTGACCTCAGATTGACCTCTTACACATGTGTACCAAGTTTGGTTAAAATACCTCTTTTACTTCTGGAGTTATAGCCATTTTAGTAAAATAGGCTCCTCCCACAACGTTAATTTTGCACCCCCTAGCAACCATGAATCGAAATTTCAACTTTTTTTCGATAATTATTGATCTTCAGACTCCATAGAACAATTCTGCACTGGTTTGTTTCCGATCGGGCGAAAACCCAGGGACTAGTTCGCAAAAGTAGATTTTCGACAAAATTCAAAATGGCGGAAAATCTATCATGGCGGAAATAAAATCGGAGATATACGTTTTGTTCGTCAGGCGTCCAGCTTTCCAATGATATAAGACACTTGAGTCTATGACTTACGGTCTAGGAGTTATGAGCAGTTTCGCGCTTTTGGTTGCTATAGCGCCACCTATGGGCCAATCGGGGTCATAATTTGATAACCTCTCCTCGATTTTTGTACTACCATATGGCAAAGTTTCAAAGCTCTAGCCCTTACGGTTTGGGCTGCACGATGCGTTTTACGGCAGAATAATAATAATAATAATAATAATAAAAATCAGCACAATTACAATAGGGTTTCAGCACTTCGTGCTTGAACCCCTAATTAAAGCTGCAAGCAGCATTTATCGGGGTTCAAGCATTTAAGGCCTTTAGGCACATAAGCATTTAAGACATTAAGATTTATTTAGAAAGCTTTTAACCACTGAAATAATAGATGGAAAAGTCCATTTACAGCCAATACAGGCAATTTACCATAGGAAATATGTGTTTTTTAAAGCTTTTTAACAGTTATAGCACCATCTATAGTCCGATCTCCATGAAATTTTGCATGCTTGTTAATGATGTTATGGCACATAAGCTCACCAATTTTCGTGAAGTTCTGAGTTTTTGTTTAGGATTTATAGGCTTTTGAGTGCATTTTGCCACGCCCATTTTCTTTATGACCCAATATACCCATGCGAAAAATGCAAAAGTTCAACTTTTTTTTGATAATTATTGATCTTGAGAGTCCATAGAATTGTCCTAGACTCGTTTGGTTCTGATCGGGCGAAAAACCTAGGACTAGTTCGCAAAAGTAGGTTTTTAACATAATTACGAATATTTAATGAACGGTTTGATTGACAGCAATGGTTCTTGAGGCAAAGTTGTTCAACAAGAGGAGATCTATCAAATGGTATGCATTTTGTGACAATAAGTGTAACACCACGTGATTACAGAGCCATAAAACTCGTTAGCGCCAACTAGTGGCCGATTTCTTTTAAAATTCTTACAGACCTCTAGGGCCATGAGTCGAACATGCCCACCGAGTTTCGTTCCGATAGGCCTCCGTTAACCTTGTCTAATAGGTGCTCAAACTTCATTGGCCGATGGCGGCCATGTTTTTTGAGATACACCAATGTCCTCATAGACATACATGGCACCTTGGACCAAGACACTGCATACCAATTTTCAAGTCAATCGGACTAACGGTCAGGTGGTTATAGCCTGTTTTATGTTTTTTTCATGTTATAGCGCCACCATGTGACCAATCGCCGCGATTTTTTTACCGTGACCTCATATTGACGTCTTACACATGTGTACCAGGTTTGGTTAAAATACCTCTTTTACTTCTGGAGTTATAGCCATTTTAGTAAAATAGGCTCCTCCCACAACGTTAATTTTGCACCCCCTAGCGACCGTGAATCGAAATTTCAACTTTTTTTTGATAATTATTGATATTCAGACTCCAGAGAACAATTCTGCACTGGTTTGGTTCCGATCGAGCAAAAAACCAGGGACTAGTTCGCAAAAGTAGATTTTCGACAAAATTCAAAATGGCGGAAAATCTATCATGGCGGAAATAAAATCGGAGATATACGTTTTGTTCGTCAGGCGTCCAGCTTTCCAATGATATAAGACACTTGAGTCTATGACTTACGGTCTAGGAGTTATGAGCAGTTTCGCGCTTTTGGTTGCTATAGCGCCACCTATGGGCCAATCGGGGTCATAATTTGATAACCTCTCCTCGATTTTTGTACTACCATATGGCAAAGTTTCAAAGCTCTAGCCCTTACGGTTTGGGCTGCACGATGCGTTTTACGGCAGAATAATAATAATAATAAT